>NW_020956171.1:11697-41556 GCF_003031625.1 Empidonax traillii | reverse complement strand
GGAAGAGGAGAAGAAGCTGTCATTATGAACATCGTAATGCTCCCAATGAAGGACTCCAGATAGTGTCCACTCAGAGTTGCAAACTCCACCACTAACACTAGTGTGAAGTCACTGATTCCAAGACCTAGAGGATCAAAGAAAGGTAAGCATAACACCTGGAAAAGTGCTAGAAATGAGTAAGTCAGTTACAATTTTAATTGCATTATTGTTATCATTGTGACCTTTTCTGATTATATGTACTCCACCTGCATTATATTCTTCCCTTTTTTTCCTGTAATAATTGTATCTACATTATTAAGGCTTTGCTAACAGTAAATGGTTGGCTTTAATTATATATCTATAAATATCTATCTATATATATAGATACATATATCTATATATAGATATCTATATAGATATATTCCACTGCCCCAAGTGGAATTTTCTCTCTGCACCTGAATCTTCATGAGTATCTAATATAGCAGGTTAACAAATACTCTGCAAACTGTGCATACTTTTGGCCCTTAAACAGAATTTTGAATGCAACAACAATACCTTTGCTTTGAAGTTTTTAAGTTTCATAAGGGAAACAAATCTGTGTTGTTCTTTATACTTACTGTAGGGTTATAAAATGCTCTTCCAGATGGAATATTTGGAATTATGAAATTGTTTGCATTAAAAGGTATAGGATTAAATAAAGTATGTAAAGTTCTAATTGATCCCCTATCTGATACATAAAAGAGGTTTCCATGAAAATTTAAAGTATTGAGATATGTACTAGTGGCTACTTCCATTTTCCCTGTATGTTTTTTTCCTCACAACAAGCTGTATTTCTAGATTATTGACAGAGTTATCTACATGTCTATTCCAATGGAGTTTCTGGATATGTTTTATTTTACATGTGGCTGTCAAATCAACTTCTGTAATACAGTTCAAATACAAAAGTAAAACCCAGCAAAATTCTAAACAAAAGTGGGGTTAATTAATATTTTCCTCTGCTGTAGATACACTTATTTTTAGCATTATTTTGAGATTATCAGGCTCACATCCTCAATACATGTCCCTTATCATATATTTTCAGTGCTGTGCTTTTTCTCATGGTCAAGACCGTCTGTAAACAACTTCAAATATTTTTATAAAACACCAATGTACTATTAGTATTTTTCAGTTCTGATCTATAAGATAATTAAGATGTTAGTCAATCTGTTTAACATCTTTATGAAATACTTTCTAAGTTAAATCAAACAGCATAAATGCATTTTCCAAAGAAAGAGAGAGAAATGGTGTGAGATAATATTTTCATTTCAAAATTTCTTGATCTTGCCAGATGAATAGCGTCCTACCCAGAAAAAAGAAAATGGGAACAACACTTTCAAAATTTTCCATGAAAGTTATTTCTTTCAGTGTAAAACAAGGTCAAAAAAGGAAAAAAAATTAATGCAGAAACGCACAATTTTGTTAGAATGTAGAGATGCACAGAGAAGGGAGGGGGTAAATTGAGGTCAATCCCATTGTAAATGTAACATTTCTTAATCTATGACTGTTGATTTCAGAAGAGGAATGCTGGGTACTTTTCAAATTCACCAGAATTTAAAAACAGAAAAACGCAATAAGAAATCTTTTTTACCTTGTTTTTATTATATCAGTAGGATATGAATTAGTACAAATCTTTAATAAGCAAGTTACCAGAGTAAAAGTTATATCTGGTAGTACAGGGACTTGCTAGCTCAGGGAGAGAATGAGCAATGTGTTATGTCTGGGAAACAGTATGGGATTAGTCTGTAGTGGTACACTCTCATTTTTCTTCACCATTTAGGAGCCAGGGCAGCACATCTTCCATGCTGTACCTGTAGATATGGGAGTGCACTTCTACATATGCATGAGTCTACATGTATATGGGTTATTCCAGGATGAAAGTTCCTCTTCCTCCAAGACTGCTTCAAGCGGAATTTTCTCTCTGGGCCTGAATCTTCACAGGTATCTAATATAGCAAGTTAACAGATCCTCCTCAGCTGGGCAAATAAAAGCTTTAAAAAAACCCTCCCAGAACTGCAAGCAATATTCAACAATAGTTCCCAAGGAAAATGTGAATTCTCTGGGGGGTCTGTTCTTGCCCACTATATTTCAGATAACTATATCAGTTTATAAATTAAAAAAAAAAAAGTCATTTAAAGTGATTAATGTTAGCCACACAAAACAAGAGCAATCAGCTTGCCATTTTACATAACGCAGAGCTCTATCTCACAAAGACACCACAGCTGTTCTGTAGGTTAGTTAAGGCTGATTTAGATACACAGTTAAGCAGTAATCTCTAATTCCTCTCAAATATTTGGATTTAATCCCTGCTTACATATGGATACTCTTTTTTTCAAAGCATACTTTTACAGTCTTAAACAGAGGCTTTTTTTTTTTTTTTTTTTTTTTACATTGAGATGATAGGTTCAGGTACCACAGTTGCAGCTGCTGGAAAATGCACAGATAAGCATCTACGTCTCTGATTGCCACTCTTCTTTTTTTATTTTTTCCTCTGCTTAATAATTTCCTGGATATTAAATTCTTTTTTCTGATGTCTTACAAATTTCCTATCTAGTCTAGGACAGTTCAGCAAAGGAATCCAAGTCAGAAAAGTATTCAGGGCCTATGGAGAAACATGAATGTCACCCCAAGCAAATGACAAGAGTGTTGTGTTGGGATGACATTCTTTTGGAAAATGATCATAAAAGAAACTCTGTTCTCATCTTGCCTCCATGACAAGAACATATAGAACATCACATAATTTACTGTTATCATGTTAGCAGGTGATACTATGTAACTGGGCTATGGTACGAGCTACAACTTTGCATATGATTGTTATTTTTATCATGTTTTGGGTACATACAACATGGTTCTTCTGTATTATTCTTAACTGTTTGAGCACATGATATCCAAACACAAATGAATTTACTTTAGACTACCAATCTGTTGATTTTTACAGTTTACATTAATAAAGCCTATTTGTTTTCTTTTTTTTTAATTTTTTTGGAGCGTATGTAGATTTTTTATACATTATATATATGTGTGTCACATAAATGAGCAGCTATATCTCTTGCTATGTACTGTTACTATAATATCATCATAAAGATAGTAATTCTGTAAGATATAGAACTATAGGTAACTAATTTGAGTATTTAATGAAATGCTAGCAGTTTGAAATATCGATACTGTCCTCAAAGTAGAAAATACTAAATAGTGATATTTATATTCATATTGTATTAAATGTTCTCAACTAAATATTTGTATTTGAGAAATATGCAAGATAATATAAAAAAGCTTTTTTTTTTTTTTTGATTAATTCTGTCATGCAGTGCTGACTCCTGAAATTTGTATCTTATTAATCCCAGAGTGACTATTATTACCCATGCTGTTATTGCATGGTGGTAATAATATGCTACTAATAGAGGTTATTATTACACTGTTAAAGGGGAATAATATTACTGTGAAATATAAGTCATATTAAGATAGGAAGGACATGAGCCTGTTGGAGCAAGTCCATAGGAGGGCCGCAAAGATGATCAGAGAGCCGGAGCACCGCTCCTATGAAGACAAGGTGAGAGAGCTGGAGTCGTTCAGCCTGGAGAAGAGCAGGTTCTGGAGAGACCTTAAGGCAGCCTTCCAGTTACTAAAGGTGACCTACAAGAAAGACAGAGAGGACATTTTACAAAGGCTTGCAGTGATAGGACAAGGAAAACAGTTTTAGATGGAAAGACACTTAGTTTATGTTGTATATTTGGAAGAAATGCTTTAATGTGAGTATGGTAAGGCATCAGAACATGTTGCCCAGAGAAGCTGTGGATGACCCATCCCTGGAAGTGTTCAAATCCAGGTTGAATGGGATTTCAGGACCTGGTCAAGCAGGAGGTGTCCCTGCCTGTGGCAAAGGAGTTGAAATTAGATGATCTTTCAGATCCCTCCCAGCTCAAAGCATTCTATGATTTTACAATTCTAGGATTCTACAGTTTGTCAAAGATTTTCCTGTTTCATAAAATTTTCATTACTATCAAGCAAAGTTTGGAGTTGCATGCTAACTGATTTACTTAGCGTATAGAAATTCTAGGTACTAAAACACACAGCTGGGAGAAAAAACCCCAGGGCTTCTAAAGTTATTGCTATTGAATCAGATATCCAGATGACCTCCACATAACCAATATTGTGTTACGTTTCATGTAGAATTTCAAAATTAAAATAGTTTGGTTTGTATGGGAATGAAACCAATTTTGGGAATATCAAAACCTTCCATCCAGCAGAGTTGCTTTTTACAGCTCAACTCTAATGGAGTCTTCTTCCCAAGAGGCAAAACCAGTGTATTTGACAGTAGTACATGCTGTGCTGTTTGCACAAATTGTAAATGATTTTGAAATCTTTTACTGTTCTTTACTAGTTGTTCTTCTAATTGTTAACATAATTCTGATGAATGAGTTGAAATCAGATTGTGTTAGAGTCAAAGTAGTTTTTAATTTCTTCATTTTGCATATTATACAAAAACTAGTCTATATTTGCATAATGGAAAATATTTTTAAATAGACTGTTACTTTCAAAAATGTATCCAGAAATGCACAAACTGTTTCACTTTCTTCTTTATTCCATTTATCCAAATAAGAATTCACATTTTTTCATTCTTTTGTCAACAGATGGTCCCCGGTACACATCTATGATGAACTTGGGTGGAATAAGTGCTAAAGTTTTCTGAAACATTCACAAGACCAAAACATGTAAGTAGGAACATGTACTGAGTCTACATATTTTCCTATATTTTGCAGACTTCTAGGTATTACTTGAAAACTTAAACCAAAAATTACACAGAAGAAACTTGTTCACCACATCTCACCGTGCTTCATAATTTTTAAAAAATATTATTATTATTTCTTATTGAATGCAAAAAGTCCAAAGTCCTACATTCCTAGATTTAAACTATGCCTATAGAAATTAAATCTAAATCTGTGTGAATCAAAGGTAATTTATACAATTCTAACTAGGCCGGGTTGTGCATTGTCAACCTAATATTTTTCTGTGAAATGTAAGTTAAGAAACCATGGGACTGACTTCAGTATCTGTTGCACAAGTATCTGTTGCACAAGCCAATAGAATACTTGGAAGGGAAAGAAGCCTGACTGGAATGTTGTCATTAGCATTTCAATCTAGAGTTCTGTCTAGATTAGTATTTCAGATATACATCACACATTTCTTTACAGCTCAGGTACACTTGCAAGCAGAACACAACAGCTTTTTCACTTCATTACTTAAGTCAAACCCCACAGTACCTCTGTAAAGTAGGTTTCAATTTATTTTATTCAGTTGATTTCACCTGTCTGGGGAATTCTCTTTGGAATTTAAAACAAGCCCAGAGGGCTGTCTTACTGATAATAACAAGGCAGAAAGTTCATACACTGAGCAACAATCATCATTTACCCTTTCAGCAAAAAACAATGTAGTAAAGGAATATGATAAAGTGTTTCCAAGTAGCAGCAGAGATTTGACATAATTTTAGAGAAATATAATATTATTACTTTATATTTTTAAAGTTGCTGACATTTTTTATGGCCTAATTCTTTTTGACAAGTGCAAGGCAGAAACTCTCCATTAAATGGGAGAGTAAGCAGAGGTGCTATTTCAACAGTTAAAAGAGTTTTCTGAGCTCTCAGCATGTTAAAAGCATGTCCTAAGAGAAATTCTCTTGACTTATTTATCTTTTCTGGTCATTTTACCATCTTACAGAATCCTCTGGCAATTGCAGCAACTGATGCATGAAAAGCTCATACTCAAAATGTCTTTAGTACATTTTGTTCTCTTGGCTGATAATTTACCTCAAAGCAAAGGGAAGCAGAAAGACTAGGAAGCTCTCTAGCTGTACATAACTGTGTGCTGTAGAATAACCAGGTTTCCTGGACTCCCAGTTAAAAAAAATCAACACACAATGGTCCTAGAACTTCATGTACTCATTCTGCTTTGAAAATTAATAAAAAGTTCTGAAAGGCTCGTTATCCTCTCAAGGCCCCATGAGAAACATAACACATCATCTTCATATCAACACCCATAGCTTTGGTGTTTCTTTTACTCCAAGAAAGAATAATAGTTTTCTGGGAGTTTTTGTGGTTTGTTTTGTTGGTTTTGGTTTTGGTTGGTGTTTTTTTTTTTTTTCTTGAAAAGCTGGATGTAGTACAGTTTCTCATTGTGATTCAGTATAAATATAACAAAAAGAGTTTTGCAATTATTAAACATCATCAATGTTAGTGTCACAGGCTATCCATACAGGAATACAGTTATTTGTATTAAACAATCAAACCAACCTATTTGTTTTTATTATTTTTAAATTTCTTTATATATTGTCTTAATATTCTTGACTGCATATTAATGACATATCATTCTTTCTGAAATTTATAATTAAAGATGATGAGAGATAACATATAGGAAAATAAATTTAGTTGCAACTGGTTTTTCTCACAATCAAAAAACATCCATAAGGTTTGAATTACTAAGTCTATGAAAGGGCAGGGGATGGTGGTAAGAAATAGAATAACAGAAATTCATAATATTTCATATTTAAAGAGAACTAAGCATTTGATATTTAGTAAAGTATCAAATTGCTTAGTAAAATAGTAAAAAAAAAAATCTGCTCACACTGAGATTCTCATCTTATTTAGTTCTTAGTAGGACCACTGCCCAAAACATGTCTTCAAAAAAATTTAAGGCAATTTGTTCCTGTAGTCTTTTGTAAGCAGAAAAATATATTTCAGAGATTCCTAAAAGCTAATTAGCTTAAATATTAGTAGCATTATCAAGTAATAAAATACATAAACAACTGTGTACTTTTCTACCTATTAATCTAATATACCTGGGGTTTTTTATTTATAATAAAGCAACACAAATCCAATAGATGTAATGCCCACTGAATCATCAGTGTCTTTACACGCAGCCTTTGAAGCTAATTAATAGAACTGTGACAGCAAAATTACAGTAATGATTTACTGAAACCAAAAAGCTATTTTTTTTAACCAATGACCGTTGGTCTCTTCAATAGAATGAACAAAGTTTTACAGACTCAAAAAATTTAGAGATATATCAAAATATGTGTCCAAAAGGTAAACGAAAAAGTGCTTTTTTCTGTCAAACCCCATTAGAAGGACATTTGTTCTAATATTTCACATATGGTATGTCACTGGTATCAGTTATTCTGCAAAATCTTAACCTGATATTAAGAGGCAAAATCTTTCCATACACAAAAAACCCCTAACCTGACTCTTATAGACACAAATGTTTTCATCTTGTTCTCTGTCAGTGAGATGTTTGCACGGGGTTGACACCTGAATATTTTTATCCTTTGAGTGAAATATCTTGGATATTGTGTTGAGCTTGTAACAAGACAAAGATACCAGAAATAGGACCAAGGAAAAAAGACAGGAAAGCAAGCAAGAAAGAAAAAGAAAACCTAGGGGGGGGGAAAAATAATAATAATAAGAAGAAGATAAAAATCAAACCCAAAGTATAGTATGAAACAGATAGGGCTTAACAGTGTTTTACATTGAAATTATTTTATATGTATGTGACAAAAGGAAAGAGACTATTTCCTGTTACTTTAGCACTCAGAAGGCTGCAGTCTCACAGTTATACTATCTTGAAACTGATGACCTCAGGTATCTGAGGTATAATGACATTGTGAGATAATTACACAACTAGAGTGTTTTTCTTATTAACTTGAAGACAAAAGGGAAGATATTCTACACATCCTATATATAAAAATAGGTTAGAGAAGTAAATATTTGTATTTCACTGGAAAGACTGAAATTATGTTGTACATAAAAATACGTCCTGAGATTCATTGTGATACATTCACCTACACTTTAAGCATAAGTACAAAACAAGGATGCTACATATATATAGTTATATACATAAGTATCAAAGAGTAATATTAATTTTTACTTTATCTAGTGGCTCAAGTCCATGGCAGTAACATAAATGAACTAAATTTATATAAAATAAAGACCTGACTGTACTGTTGTTCAATTTCTGAGTCCACCTACATATTAATAACTTTTATCTTTCACCCAATATAATTAATATATTTTTCCTCATGTTTCTAGTTCTTGATCTTTGGCTACTTTAATGTTTGTTTCAAGATATTGCGGAGGAACTATTAGTTCATGGTATTTCAGTCTGAAACTTGTGTATTCAGGAAATCTCAGTTATTCCTACTTACAGAGATACACATACAGCAAATGCAGTTTCCATCCATTTTCCTAAGCCAATGGCATTTAACCTCCGAGTGGGGCTTATTTTAGTAGATATATAAACTGAGCCTTTATACTTGATGATGTTGTCTCACAAGTAGGCAAATTTCTTAGGACCAAAGGGTAACTCAGCCAGGAAGGGACATCAGGGGGCCTCTTGCCAAGCCTACTGCTCAAAGTAGGGTCAGCTATGGAGTCAGACAATGTCACTTGGGGCTTTGTCCCCTGGGTCTTAAAAATTTTGGTAAGGATGGAGACTGTGTGGTATGTATGGAAAACTGATTCCAGTGCGTCATTGTCCATGGGTGAACATTTTTTTTCCCCGTATCAACTCAAAACCATGTTTATTCGACTTGTGAGTTAATTTCCATATTTCAGAACTGTAACATTTCTAAAGTGATATTTTTTAAACACACTCTAAATATGTCATGATGTTATTTTTGCCAGCATTTGACTCAACAACAATTGCATATTTCTCAGACTAAATCTTTTCCAGTTTCTTTGACAGCTTAATATGTTTATAATGAAATGCTATGAAATTATAATGAAATACTATGAAATTATTATTTTTTTAAAATAAAACAGAGAAATAATCAAGTTACATTTTTGATCATAAAACTCTTGTTTCCTCTCCAAATATGCTCATATTTCTTATAAACACATGAAAAAAATGTGTATATAACGTTTTAGGTTTTTTGAGGTTTTTAAGAAATAAACAACTCGTGGGATATTGACCATGCTTTGACCATAAAAAAGATGTTGTTTGGAACACATTAACAAATAGCATATTTATAACAGATATTTAAAATTATTCATATATTTTTTGGTGTAGTTCTGTGCAGAATGAAAAGTGGCAGACAACATAGTCACTTCTTTACACGAGAGGCTAATCTAAAGGTCACCACTTATGGAAAAACTTGTGAAGGTCAAATTCGGTATGAAAGAAGATTCCAAATAAAGTGAACCTTAGGCAAATATAAATACTTCCTTGGACATTTATTACAGAATGTTAATAATATGAAAAGCCAAACACTGAGCGACCTTTGGGGTTAGACTTTAACTGGCATAAGCTTTTCACTACTTTCAAAAAAATTGTAAGGACCTTGTCTCAAAAATAATCAGTTTTGTTATTTGATTTAAATTTATAAGGGAATCTAGAATTTACTGAAGTGTCATAACTGGCGATCTCAGCCAAGCTCCATCAGGTGGCACAGTTCACGCTCACCAACTCTGTCTCAGAGTTTCTAGTTTCATAATTATTTGTGGTTAGAAGTATGCCTAAAGTTGTACATGTGTTTCACTTAATCTTAGTGGTAGGAAGGACATAGACATTAGGTATTGCCCTAAATAAAGAGTGGGGTCTTGAAAGACATGTTTAATCCCTCCTACTAGGCATAAATCACTCTCCATAAAGTAGGGGGTTTTATGGTCACTTTCCCTAATATAATCTCTTCTATGAAGAAAATAATCATGATACTTATGTAAATAATAAGTATTGCTCAGATTGCTAAATGACACTAAAGCTAGAAGTAATTGCTAATTAAGTGTGGAAATAAGCTGAGTTACTTTGCACCTGCATTTAGTTAATCAGAATCCAAAGGGAGGATCGACCTTGGCTAAATGCTTTTAGAGAGAGAATGTTATTCCTCAAAGTGGAAAACCACTTTAACTAGCCTGCACAATAAGCATGTGTTTTTCCCTTGTGGCTGAACAGTCACCACATGATGCGAGTGTGAATGTGTGGAATCAGGGCACTGGTTTGGGATGATTCTGGGAATTCCAGTTGACTAAAAGAAAAACACTGGATACTGTTTACAAAGGAATAGGAATAAAAGAGAAACACCGAAAAGTGGACAAGTCTTGAAATCAAACTCTGTGTGTGCAGCCTCATTTTCTCCTTCAGCACCCATAATTAAGTATCTTGTAAACACTGAAGTCTCTTAAACAATTCACTCAAGTGGTTGATATCACAAATTCCAGAACATCTAGTGTTTCCCATACAACAAATGAGACTAACTGCCTAGAAGTAGAACATAAGCTTATGGTGATCACCATGAAGATACTTAAGGCAGCACACATTTATTTCATAGCACTCTTATTGCTGACTTTCTTTACTGGAAAGTTCTCCGGTCTAGTAACGGCCTCTGATTACTATCCGCCATTTGTTGCTGAAACTGGCACTGATAAAATGACAAAGAGACTTCAGGACCCTGGGGCAATTGCTAGAGGGATCAGGAGCACAGGTCGTGATTTCCTCAATTTGGCAGGTAAAGAGGAATTATACTGTAGGAATAGGCAGAGCCATCAGGTCAATGCATGTCGTCGAGGTTGGTGTAATTGGAAAAAAATTGGGTTTTTTGGCCATGGGATGATCTACTCAATACCTGGTCTACTGACACCTGATGGGATGAACCTATCTCAAAGGAAAAAAAGAGTTCTAGCACAGGAGCTATTGAGGCTTGTTAACAGAGCTTTGAACTAGCTTGGAAGGAGGAAGGGCATAAAAACAGTCTCACCAGTGATGAGCAAGGGGATGGTGTGCCAAAACTCAAAGAAACAACCACTAATGGGATTCCTCCATCTTCCTCATTAGGTGTTGGTAACAATGTATCCATACATGAAATGTTTTGGCAGCAGTGCATGCAGCACGAAGAAGAAGCAAGAGGAGCTCAAAGCTTTGGCCCAATCCCAGAGAGTCAACATCACTAGCAAAAATGAAATCTGGTGAGATGATTCCTGTGATTGGAGTGTCCCATTGGATGGTTACAGATTTTTCAGGAGGGATAGGCAGGGCAGAAGAGGCAGAGGGATGGCACTGTATGTAACAGAAGGGCTAGAATGTATGGAGCTCACAGTTGGCAATGGCACAGTTAAAAGCCTTTGAGTGAGAAGCAAGGGGCAAACACATAATGCAGATGTCATTGTGAAAGTCTACTATAGACCTCCTGGTAAGGACAATGACACCAACAAATTATTCTTTGAGGAATTAAGGGACACTTCCAAGCTAACTGCCCCTGTCCATAAGGGGGACTTCAACTTGCCAGAAAATAACTGGGAATATCACATAGCTGGTAAAACCTGGGCTAGAAGATTCCTAAAAAATCTGCATGACAACTTTATGGAAAAGGTCCTAAGTGACCCAACTCAAAAAATGCCCTCCTTGATCTCTTGCTTGTCAATAGAGATCTCGTGAGTAAGGTGGAGATTGGTGGCAGTTTTGGCCAGAGGCAACCACGAAGAGATGGAGTTTAAAAGCTCTGTTGACAGAAGGAAAAGTGCCAGCATAACCTCAGTTCTGACATGAGAAGAGCAGAGTTCAGGCTGCTCAGGGATTTAGGAAATAAAGTCCCCTGGGAAAATGGTTTTGCAGGTGGTAGAGTCCATCAGTGCTGGTCAGTTTTCAATCATCATCTCCTAATGGCACAGGAGCAGGCAATTCCCAAATGTCAGAAGTCAAGCAGGTGAGGAAGGGATCTTCTCTTGGAATTAAGGAAAAAAAGGAAGATGTATGTGACCAGTGGAAGCAAAGTCAAGTGACTTGGGAAGAATTCAGAGGTGCTGCTTGCTGCTGAAGGTAGAAAATTCTTGCTGGCAAAGCTCAACTGGAGTTGCAACTGGCCAGAAATGTGGGGGACAATATGAAGAGCTTTTTCAAATAAATAATGGCAAAAAGCAGTGTAAAAATAATATTGTCCCATTACAGGATGAGGATGGTCACCTCACAAACAGGGACAGAGACAAAGTAGAGGTGTTTAACATATTCTTTGCTTCTGTCTTTAAGGATTACAGACCATGAGGGTCTCAGTGCCCTGAGCAGGAAAAGCATGGGTGCAAGCATGGTTAACTTCCAGCTGACCCTGAACTTGTGCAGGATATGCTCCAGCTTGATCCCTACAAACTGGGGTCTGATGGGATTCATCCCAGAATCCTCAAAGAGGTGGATGATGTCATCTCACAACCTCTCTTGACCATTTCTGATGGGTCTTGGGAATCCAGGAAAGTCACAGCTGACTGGAAACTGGTGAACACTGTCCCAATTTTTAAGAAGGGCGAAAAGGAAGACCCCAGAAACTTCAGTATCATATCTTTAGTCTCCTTTCAGTGCCTGGTAAAGTTATGGAGAAGATTATTCTGGGGCATAGTGAAAAACACCTTATTGAAAAACAGCGCAGTCATTGGTCACAGCCAGCATGGCTTCATGAGCAGAAAGTCTTGCTTATTAAACCTGATTTTTTTTTATAACAGGGTAACCCACCTAGCTGATCGAGGGAAGCCACTTGATGGCTTTTTGGATTTCAGTAAAGCTTTCAATAATGTCTGTCACAAGGTCCTTCTGGACAAAACATCCAGCATACAGCTGGATAAACACATCATGCAGTGGGTAAGCAATTGGTTCACAGGTCAAGCATAGAGAGTAATAGTGACTGAATGGGGTCACAGCAGACTGGTGACCTGGTGCTAGTGGAGTGCCACAGGGCTCCGTCTTAGACCCTGTGCTCTTCAACATCTTCATAAATGACTTGGATGCAGCACTGGAAGGGATACTAAGCAAGTTTGGAGATGACACAAAAGTGGGAGGAGCTGTTGACTCCTCAAGGCAGGGAGGCGCTGCAGAGAGACCTCGACAAATTAGTGTGCTGGGTAATGACTGACCACTGAAATTCAACAAGTGAAAGTGCTGGACTCTGCATCTGGAATGGGGCAACCCTGGATGTTTATACAGGATGGAGAATGAGATGCTGGAAAGCAGTGCCATGGAAAGGTCAGTGGCAAGTTGAATATGAGTCAGTAGTGCTCTGGCAGTCAGGAGGGCCAACCATGTCCTGGCAGGGGTGGCATCAGGCACAGCATTGCCAGCTGGTCAAGGGGGGGGATTGTCATGCTCTGCTTTGCACTGGTGTGGCCTCACTTTGAATATTGGGCACTGCACTATAAGAAAGATATTAGGCTGTTAGACAGCATCCAAAGGAGGTCAACAAAGATGGTGAAGGGCTTTGAGGAGTGGCTGAGGTCGCTTGGTTTGTTCAGACTGAAGAAGAGGAGACTGAGGGGACACCTCACTGCAGTGTACAACTTCCTTGTGAGGGGAAAAGAAGGGGCAGACACTGATCTCTTCTCTATGGTGTCTGGTGACGGAACCTGAAGGAGTGACCTAAAGTTGTGTCAAGAGAGGTTTAGGTGGGATATTAGAAAGAGGTTCTTCACTCAGAGGGTAGGTGGTCACTAGAACAGGCTCTCCAGGGAACTGGTCACAGCACCAAGCCTGATAAGAGTTCAAGAACCCTTGGACGAGGCACATAGTGTGAGCTCTTGGAGATTGTCCTGTGCAGGGCCAGGAGTTAGAGTCAATGATCCTGGTACGTCCCTTCAAACTCAACATATTCTGTGATTCCATGATTCTGTGAATGTCAGTTTTCAAAATGGCAGTCAGTACTTCAACATTCACATAAAATTTTAGTTCAAGAAAGTGCATATGGGATTCATTTATTTTCTAAATATTTTTATATGCACACCGTGTTTTCACTGTGTATGGCTATTATTCTTTTAAAAAATAGCCTTTGCTTCCACAGAGAAAGCTTATTTTTCAGAAATTAAGTTGTTGGCAATGACCTGTTGTATGTTACCATACCTTCTTCTAATTAATGCTCATTTCTTTGTGCTTGTTTTTAATAACTACTATTGGCTGAGATCCCTGAAAGTTTAATACAAGTTTCCTTACAGTAACTTGATCTTTGCTTATAAAGTCTACCTATGGAAGATTTCTTCTTCTTTAAAATGAACTCTTTTATAAAACCAATTTACGGTGGTAAATAGAGATTATACCTAATTGTCACTATTTGGAAGTAATATTTACCATGAAGGCATCAAAATAATTTAGTAGAAATTGTTCCTGGGAATGAAATCTGTGTTCTTGGTGAATGGTGAAGTCTTGCAAAATGTTACTCTGTTGTCTGTATTCCATTGTCACAGTAGTACTGTAATAGCAAAAAGTGCTTAAACTCCCTGCTTCAGCCTTTGTTAGGATTTCAGGGCACCTTGTGAACAAGTGTCAGTATATTCAAGGCACAGTGGTAGATTTACATAGGCATTCAAGGAGGAATTTGCATTAGGTAGCAAAAACACCATTACACAGTGCTATTGGGCATAAGTACCTTCCTTTCCAACAAGCACTGTCTCAACCCTAACTTGTCAGGTTCTGCAAAAATGCAGCTGGGTAGAAGGTTTCATTTTTACTTGGAAGAGACATCTACTAGAGGTAGAAATATCCTCTCTAGCAGTGTGAGACACAGGCAGACAGTGCCTATGTTACCTCTTGGCAAAAATAAAAGCTTAAGTGAATTAAAAATAAATAAGGTCACTACTCAAAGATATACAAGATGGTAGAATCAGAAATGATAGTGACAAGAAAAGAATTCATTTGAGACCACTGGATGCTGCTAGAAGAATAAATACTGCCTAGTTAATGCTAGTGCAGGGACTGTTTAGTTACAGCTAAACATACAGACTCCTGTAGGCAAGATTACTGGTTAACGATGGCTCAAACTGATTATGCTCACTGTGTTTTCCTACTCTTGAAGCTCAGCTCCCCTAGCAGCAGCTAGTCACTGAATTTTAGGAATTATCAGTCTTTGCCAAATCATGTCACCTTTTTTTTTCACCTTCTTTGGTACAAGATATCAATTTTCAGTACTAGTTAGCGAACAAATCTTCTGAATTTGGAGGTTATCCAGGCCCAGTGCTATCTGATAGCTGTTTGAAGTTTCCCTGTAAGACACAGCATGAATATTTTCCATTTCCATTTTCTCTGTACTTTTCTTGCCCATCAGCAACTGTGTTTGATGTCAAACTGTTCTGCACTACATCAGAAAATAAGTCTCACTTACTCTTTTTGCCATGACATGACTTTTACATAAATAGTCTTCTAGGACCATTCTGCCAGCAACAATATTTATAGGTTTTGCAGATTGCATTAAACCCAAAGTTAGGAGTGACATTTGAATGCTTTTAATTTTGGAATCTACAACAAATCAAGCTATTTGCAGGTGAAATAAAACAACATCCCAAAAGAATACTCAAAAATTTGATCACCCCATTTTGAATTGTGGGAGAACTAAATTTATTATTACATGGGAACTTTTCAACCCTAACCTAAAATCAATTTTCCTTCTCTTCCAATACTTACATGCACTGTAAGGGAAATTCCGTAAAATTTTGAGCTCAGCCTTCTTACAGGACATAAATGAGTTTGTTCAAATTTTTTGTCTTGCATAAACTTAAAACTCTTACAAACATACTACCAGTTAGAACAAAAGCTAACTCATAGTGTTAACTGGTTTGCCTTGCGTTTACCTAACTACCCTTTTGTTTGTCTTTTCTTCTTTTCTCTGCTTCTTTGCATTTTATTACCATTGCTTTTTCTTTTATCACATTTTTGTGTCCCTTTAACCTAAGCAGTGTTTGCATTATCCACTCTTCTTTTTTTCTGTCAGTTATATTCATCACTGATTTCTCCAGTGCTTTGTTTTGCTTTTCTTCATGATAGACCTATCATTCTATTTTATAGTAATTTTTTCTGCACATTTGCTCTTGGTTTTCTTTAATTTTAGAATATTATAATACTGTACTTACCCCCTATATCCACTACAAGCCACAGATGAAAAACCTTATTCTTTCTTTTAAATATTTTTTCCTTCTACTTTCTAACACAGAAAATAAGAGTGATGGCATTTTTTTTTCTTAGTACAGGACAGAAACATGAAGATTGGAGATGGAGTTGGGGGGAGGTAATTTGTTAGTTCTTCTAACATCTCCTCAGTGTAAGGTAAAGAAAAAAACAGGAAATGGGTTGTACAAAGTAGAAAAATAAAATTAATAGTTCATAGGAAATTCCTAGGGAGCTGACAAGCAACCTTTCTTTATATGTTGTCTAGAAGAAGTAATTGCAAGTCATTTGGGCCATAAATTGCTCCTTGACTTTCTTTTGAAACTTCTTTCAGTTACTGTTGATATTCATCTTACCATTACAGATCTGCAGCTCTTCTTTGAGGTCAGTAGAAGCAATTGAGGAAACTGATGCTTTTTTTACACGACTTGTGCTGTAGCTCTGGCAACTAATGTTGTTCACAGTAGGAAACAGTAGGAACCATTTATTATTTTCTAAACTTATCAGAAAGTAGAGATAAATCTTAAACTGAAGGTGAGCTTTCCCACTGGATTAATTTGATGTAAAAATTTCCTTGAACACAACCCTTTGAACATATAGGGCAAAAAAATACCATTAACTATACTTTGCTCACATAAACCATATAACTACATGTTCTTTAGGGAGGAAAATCCAGAGGCTTTTCATGATGTAAAAATTTACTATAGGTTTGAAGTAAAAAATAGTGGTTTTGTTTACATGCCATCTTGAAAAAAAAAAAGAAACTATTACTGTTGTCACATTGCCTGAAATAGCTCATGATTTGTTCATGTTGGCTGATTTTGCCCAAAGCATTAATATATTTGCCAGTATATAAAAGCAATTCTATAGGGTACCTCTCTTGATAGTTATATACCTTGCCTTAAATGACTGATTGATTGATTGATTATTACCTATTTGAACTTTACAGAGATCTGACACTTTCCTTTGCATTAGGTAACAGGTAGTATATATTAAAGTCTATTAAAAGCAAGATTATTTATGTATTTGGATTGATTTGAGGGGGTTTTTGTATGTATTTTTCAACAATTTGTGATTTAAAATCATTATGTGTACATTATATGATGCATAAAAATATTTTGTGTGTGTGCACTACATATCCAGTCTCTTAGTAAATTTAAGAATACTTATATATGTAGCTCTAAAAATGTACTATAGGGATGATACTAATTTTTTTTGCTCTTATATGTCAGGCTAATTCAAAAAAGAATATGAAATAATTTGGACATAAAGTTTCTTCACACCTTTAAAATCCATGCTTTGCCTGAATATATAGTCTTGTCACTTTCATGCACAAATATATAAAAATATAAGAAGTATACACTCTTTCTGCAGTCACAGAAGTTGTTATCCTATCATTGTATTGGTTTAATCCACCATATTGTCCATAATTTTGATCATTTTCATTTGAAGAATATTATGTTAAATTCTGGTATAGATGTCTTATTTGGATATTAGCTTGCTTTGTTATGTTTTAAAAATATTTAAGCCAGCTATTAAACTGATTTATTTTTTCAGTGCTGACATGGATTTTTGACATAATCAAACCTCAATCATGCAGATGCTAATTTCCAGAATGCAATACTGTTGCTGTAATTACTATAGGCTGGTGTAGTTTTACTAATAATTTTAAGAGAGCTAAAAAAAATTGTTGGCAAGTTCCTTTCCTGAGATATTGAATTTGTAAGTAAAACAAGTATAGTCCATTGGAGTCAAGATAGTATATAATCAAGTGTTTAAGTATTATTTTACTTATTTTACTTGCATTATAAATCAAAGAATCTATCACATTTCAATGAATTCATCTCACCTATTATTTCATGCTTTGATCAGCTAGTTAAACTAAAAAGGTAACAGGAAAATCTTGAAAACTATAGGTCATTTAAGATTAAATGTACTTACTAAAATGAGTGAGGGTATTTTTAAAATTCTCCATAATACCAAAACATACTGTTGGTAATTTGAGCAAAGAGTTAATATCTCTGCCTCTTCCATTGAAATGAACAGTATGTGACATATTTGATCTGCTCAATCTAATATCTATTGAACATCTGTTTAAAAATGTGGTTGTAACTCAGATGTTAATTCCAAAGAGTAATGAACTGAAGTCATTTGTAGAGGGAGCATAGAGAAGTTCAGATTACTGCGGTAAACTAATGACACTTCTATATTCAAGAGACTGATTATTTTAATTTATTTGAACCTTGACTATTCTTGCAGGGTATGGAGGATCATGTGATTGTGGAAGTGCTATGATTCTGCTATATATGGAGTTTAAAAAGATTGACTTACTGAACTGGAGGATTCAAGAACATGACATAATTTGAAGGTTAATTTTTGGAGAAACCTTGTCTATTCCACTTGTAAAGGAGGGCTGAAGAAGGACCTATTTTTCTTTCTTTTCTTTTTATTCATGTATATCTTCCCTGTCAAGAAATTCCACTAGATACTGCAATTTAGTTTACCCTACTGTAACTAAAAGAACATAGCTTAAAAATAAAATAACTCCTCACTAGCAAAGTTTCTTGGCCAAGTTAAAAAAAGTTAAAAAATTCAGTCATAGAACATTGTTCAACAACATAGAACATTAACTGAGCTGTTGACCCGGATACGTTTTTTTTATTAACACAGTTTGGATAAAGTTTGAAACTTGTTAAGTATTACAAAAAATGCAGAATCCAGAATTCAAATGGTTCTAAAACTACAGCTTGAGTTGAAAAGCAATACTGCAAAATATAAATATTTTATTATGAGTGTATTTTTTTGTGGGATGGAATAATTTATTTGCAAATTTGATTTTTCTCAGCTGTCCACCTTGTAATGCATTATTACTTGAAATGTAGTGATTTGGAGCTGAAAGTGCTATATTTATTTTCCAGAAAAAAATTTATCTTTTTCTCTCCCTTGTAGGATTCCTTTATTACTCTTATACATACTTATATATATTGATAGGGGTGTGTATATATATATGCATATATATAAATACTTTGTTTTAGATACTAAACCCAACGTTTTTAGGTGTTTGTTTAAACATTGCCTAATTTGTGTGCTCTTCATTATAAGATGTACTGTATCGTGAGCTACATCCATTGCCATTTTCACCTAGCCAAAATTTTCTTCATGTGGAATTAGGTTCATGCAGTGCTGAAATGAATTAACCTTCCTTACAAGTATTCTCAAGACATTTCACAGAATCATAGAATCATAGAATGGTTTAGACTGGGAGAGTCCTTAAAGATCATCTAGTTCCAAGTCCCTTGACATGGACAGGGACATCTTCTATTAGACCAGGTTTCTCCAAGTCCCCTCCAACCTTGCCTTGAACACCACCAAGAATGGGGCATCCACTTGGTGTCATTCTGAGCCACATACAGTATTTTATTCTGACCCCTGTTGGTCATCATGAGGTTCCTGGTGTCCTGTTCCTGTTGTTCTGTTCCTTCCACTTTTTGGTTTTATCATTCACTACTACACTGTTGGGAATCCTGTCAGAATCATTGTTCAACAGCAAAAAAAGCCATTTTACAATAATTTCCAACACCTGATCAAAGGTTTACTGTGAACCTGGAGAATTCATTTTGCTGTAAATTAAAGCAATGAATTCTAAGTATTTTCTATTCTTTTTTCTCTTCTTTCAAGACATCAAGAATGGTGTTCTGTTTTTAAAACAGTATTTGCTTAGTTTAGGATAAGGCAGTGTAACACTGTAACACTTTCTGTTTTCCTACCTGATAATGGCAGGTTTACAGTGTTTGTGATGTCATTAATTCCCATGGAGATACAATATAGGCCTCTGTGTTGATGATAATCTAAAGCATAGATATGAATTTCAGATGATCATGTTATGACATAATTCTACAAATCATCAATTCTATGCCTATTATTAATATCCAAACACATATGCTAACAGTAAGAGAAAGTTTTCCTATACAGTCTTGAGTGTAGTAGTGGGCTTTTTCATTTTCCCTGAAATATTTTTCTGAGAGGTTTTGAAGACATTCAAGATACATATTTCTAGATATATTGCTCTTACACTTCAGTCCAGTAAAGATTGTCTTTAACCCTCACTTTTGAAAACAAAGTCATGATTGGGAAACTTAAGAAATAATGACAAGAAGATTACAGACACTAGACATATTTTGAGAATTTTCAAGGACAATGGTAGTTAAAAGAATACCCAGTTAAGGTAGAAAGTGTTTTCCTAAATGTACACATTCGACTTTGACTTTGGAAAATTTACTAGAATAAAAATAAATTGTTTCATTTATAAACAGTATTTTTGTATTGCTATAGAAATCAGAAGATAGGTCTAACATGTTCTGAATGGAGAATCTTGAAATAGAAACAATAGGAAAAATAGTGTAAGAAGAGACAGAACAGACCACTAGTTTGCCCAAACTCTGAGAAAAGGGAATAAAAAGACTGATGATATATTAGTGTACTCCTAATGTAATGTGGGATAGACATTTATTTAAGACACAGATCTATTATCAGCACAAATACTTTCTGTCATTCATGTCTTTCTCCACTACAAGCATAAAGCGACCAGAGATGACATGGATACCCTAAAGTAGGCTGCATTTTCAAGGTGCTCTACCTATGATGGAGGTTATAGCAGCTTGAAAGTTACTATTTTTTAAACAAACTGGTAGATTTGTCTACAATGGTATTTTCTTTGGAACCCAAAACTGTGATTTCAAAATTCTGGTGAACTGAAGGAAATGCTATATTGTCTAAATGAGAGGAGAATCTTCTATTCATTCTGCATCAAGTTGTTGTATTTAATCAAGTGTACTGCTTTTGAAGTCACAAGGCTCTAACCCCTTTTATTCATTGTGAAATAAATAGCAGAATACATTTTGTACATTAAATATCTCCACTTTAAATTAATTGAAACAACAAAATACTCTATAAGTCACTGGGTTCCCCTGTGCCTTTTATTTAGTGTGAGGCAGGATATATTCCTTTCTTTAGGTTGTGATTCGGAACACATCTTAAATCTTTATATATTATGTTCAACCTGCAAGTCCCATTTTATGTATTTAGACAGTGTGATATGCTTTTTGCTACAGGGCTCTTAGGCACAGTTTATTGCTACACTGTGCACAATAAATATATAAATATTTTACTCCCTTTAGTCTATATAAATGATTTTTAGCTTAATGTGTTGGAAATAATTTGACGTATTATAGTTGCTGGTGTTGTTGCCACCACATTACTACAAATAAGCAAGATCTATATCTCATTGAGTCTTCTGGAAACATTTTTTAAGCTCTTTATTTTAATGCTATTTTTACAAGTTGTCTGCTACTAATACACAGTTGTGTTATGCCTTAAGAAACAATGAATTAAGAAGGAAATATTTTTTGAATAATCAGTCTCATTCTCATTTAAACTGGTATTTTAGAGAAATATCATGCATACTCTCAGTAATATACAGCATATAAAAAGAAAGTAATCAATGAATAATGAGTAAAAAATGATTGCAAAAAACCCCTATCTGATCTCAGAACAATATAAAATAATTTTTACACAATCTCTCCAACACATCCAAGTCAGAAAATCTAAAATAAGTCAGAAGACTTTGCCTACCTCATCTTTTATGAGGAATATGACAGAATTTTCTTTTTTTCTTGCTAAGGACACAAGACTCATTTTCATGTTAAAATTATGGAGCCATGGAGATTTCTTTCATAATTATGGGTAGTCTATTCACCTCAGGAAGATCAGAGACCACCTTTTGTGTGTGCAATCGGTATTTCAGAATAAAATAAATTTCAAAACTACTAGAAAGTGGACTCTAGAAAGTCTATAATTTACCTGCTGCTTTCTTTACCTTCTTGCAAGAAGGTATTTAACTCTTTGTTTTCTCCCTTTCAGTGTGTGCCTCCTGGCCTTGCTATGCACTATTTCAGCCCAGTTCCAAGTTAGAATTATTAACTTCTGCCTAGCTTTTCTGTGCAATCATAATCAGAACAAAGCAATAAGAAATATTTTCATGTTTTCATACCTACATCAGTGTGGTTTACCTCTCCTCTCTGTGGGAAGCCTAAGAATCAGGGACATAAATGCCTTTCACCACTAGTGTGAACAGAAGTTCTTACATCAATAAGTAGGATGGGTTTGTAGGCCCATGTCTAAACTTTTCATCTCTTTATCATTTATCAGAAAGTTACTTCACAACTGACAATCAAGAAAGCAGATTATTTTTACCCATATATTTTTTTTCAATAAGTCAATTTTTAGTGACATTCTGGAATGTTTTTTTGATCTGATTCTGGCCTTGTAGTCAAGAACACCTATTTCACTGCAAAATCTCTGGCACAAATTTTTTCCTATTTTCAAAATCACGAAGTACACCAAAGAGACACTGTGTCCAAACTTTTCCACAGTATTTGTAAACAAGCAGGAAAAAAAATTAATTTCCTGTGTTTTCTGAGGTATCAGAAAGCATTTAATTCACCTCTGATACTGATTTTTAAAGAAATATGTGAAAAAAAGACTTATTCTAGTGTTATTATTGAAGTATATTTTCTTAGAATTTGTTTTGTCTCTGCTTAAATATCTTTTCCTTCAAAGAGAAGAAATATTAGCAATATTTAAGCTCACTGAGCTCTTTACTTGGTGGAAAAACTTAGCTTATGGCTCATTACACTACACAAATTTACACAACTTACTAGGTGAATGCAATTCATATATCTAAAGGAATCTCAGAAATATGTAGAGCAGTACAGCTTTTCAGTTTCCAGTTCCCATGCAGCAAGTCCCACAATGAACTTTTACTATTTGTAGACTAGCTAAAGTATTAATGACAGACAAGTAAATGATTGTCTGTGGAAGTGTATATGAATTATTCTGTCAAGAAGAGGAAAAGTAAGAAAGGGACTATTGAAGCTCTGAAATTTAAAAATAATTTTTTGACCAATAGTATAACCTCTGGTATTCTATTTTTATAAGGCATGATAAAGGCTTTGCTGTGGGAAAAAATACAAGGGAGACTCAGAGCACCAAGACAAAAAGTTAATTCATGTAAACACTACTGCTCAATTAAAATCCATTAGCAAAGAACAAAAGGGAGCAGTATCTTGTAAGTCCGTTTTCTACTTGTTACACAGCACACAATTTTGCATCAGAATTTCTTTTGTGTTCCTGATTCACAAAGTTCAACATTGCAGAAACGTGAATCTGCCTACATATTATTTGAATGTACAAACAGGTTTTTTTCACAGAGCAAATACTCATGCTTTATTTTTCCCATCTTAACAGAAGCTTAAGTTAGACATTGCTTCTTGTTCTAGGAGAACGTCTGACCTGACTTATAATCAAACCTGTAGCCTTACTATCTCATTGTTATATTATATGAGTCTTAGAACATCAATTTATCTTCTGCCACATTCTCTTTCAGTTTGTCTGGATTTTTTTGACAGTAAACAGTTTGGATTTGCAATATAAGGCCTGCATGCTAACTGTATTTTAGAAAGTTTCTATCTAATCTTCAAATGTCAATGAATTCTGAGGACAGACCTCATGAGTAGAGAGACAGGAAGCCTAAGCAAATTTCCTTCCATTCCTTCCACAGCAGTGGACAGTTCTGCGTCTCAGCAAGAAAGTGCAGGTAGGAGCAGGATAAATAAATTCTAGATGAGTTCAATGAAGGGCAAAGACGGCTGGGAGGTAGTGTGGCCAGAGGAATGAATCATCCCAAAAGGGAAGGGATGTGTGTTTCCAATTGCTGCGTTTGGTGAGCACGCTGCTTTTTTCTCCCTACCCACACTTCTTTTTTCATGATTGATCCTTGAAATGTTTGTTCTCATGCAGAGCTCAGTGATCAGCAGCAGAAAGGGGGAGAGTAAGAAAAGAGGAGCAAAAACTGATTGCTGAGTTCAACAAGCAGAAGGGTGGGGCGTTGGTTATTAGTATCTCAGTGATCAGCTACCATTCTAAACACTCACTCCTGGATGATGCAGAGCTGCCTTCAGCCTTGCCTATCACCCTTCTCAAACTACTTCAAGGCAGAATGCATTTCCAGACAAATTAACCGTGTGTGGATTTTGAAGCTTTTGGAACATTTCACATCTTTAAACAAAATTACCTCAATCTTAAAAGAACTAGTGATCTACTGTGATAAACTAAACTAGCCATGTCTAATTCACATAACTGTTGCTTAATATCCTCCTACTTTGTACAACAGCATAAGAACAAATATACAGGGACAGAAAAATATTACTCAGTATTTTGTGGAGTACTATCCTTTCAGTGGAGGTAAAAATGGTGCCTAAGAAGGTATGAAAAAAAGAACAATCATAAAAGGATAGTGTCCCCAACCCCTCCTTAGTACTCCAAACTGCCTATTTGCAGCTCAGAGGATTTTCTGAGCAGAAAATAGTTCCATACATGTCATTACTTCTAGAGATTACTCTTCCATTTACTTGACCTATCTCTGCTTGAATTCTAACGGGTCATGAACTGCTGTCTGCTTGTGTATCTAAAGTAGTTTTTGGCTTATTACTTTCTTCTGGGTGCACACACACACTTCAGCAGCATTATATGTGTATTTTGTTTCTCTTAGTAGAACTCAAAGTGAAAATGCTCCTGTTTTCAAGTATGTAGCACTGGGAGTGTAACACTTATAAAATGATTAATTTTAGGACTCTACACTGTTGAAGTGCTAGTGCATGTGCAACTGCTTGTAGACTTAGGTTAATATCTACAAGGAACTGTTTCTGTAGACTTTCAAACAGAAGCATTAACAATGCAGACAATCACAAAAATACATCCTGATTGGCTATGTTTAGAAAATATCTACTGTTTCTTTCTTATTCAGACAAAAATTCAGAAGTATGGAAGCTATGTATTGATTTATAATTTATTCTACAAAAAGGACTTTTCATTAGAATTAAATTTAGAAATATTGTAAGTCTTATTTCTTAAGGCCCCTACTAAAAAATGCATGACTGGACAGAATACTGAAGCAAATGAACCTGAACTGTATTTGCAGACTTATTTGCAAACTTCTCTTGGTTTGAGGAAACATACTCAGTATAACATTCAACAACTAGCTATGATGACTACTGCAGCTATTTAGAGTTACCTTTACTTAAAATATGTGTGTGGTTTTTTTACAGGATATTCTGTTGGTCCTTTAAATTGGTTGAGCATTTCAGAAAGTGCATAAATAATCAGAAAAAGTGCATGCTAACAGGTAGAAAATATCTGCAGTACACATTTTTAGTATTGTAGACTTAAAAGCATTTTGTGAACACTATTACTTGTCCAAATATTATTTGTTGGACTGAAACTGACCCAGCTCTGTTATGTGCCACTGCTCTCCAAGCTAAACTTTTTCTTTGAAGAAGTATATGTAATTTAAACGGTGCATAAACTTGAGGTTTACTATTGGTAAAGGTATGAATTGCATGGGGAGCAAATACTCTTCTTAAGCAGTGTTACCTCTTTCAATTACCAGTTGAATTAATTTTCTCCTTCTTTTTCAGTTATTTTCTATCAACTTTTCTACCACTGCTTCTGAAAAAAGTGTGTTCTTATCTAGTAAACACAGGTTTCAGGTCCTTGATGGAGATTTGTATGTTTAAAACCCCTTCTTTGCCTCATAAAGTTTTTATCAGCTTTAGTTTACCACAAAACCCCAACTTCATTTTGTAGAGTTAATTTATACAATTAAAATCAGGTTGCTACTGTGGATCTCCAGAGTCCTTTAATAGTTTTGCTCCTTCATTTATTTACTGCAGTGAACCTCACTGTTACTGATAGGATTCTGGATTTTACTTGTTAAATAAGGGGAAAAAAAGCTATTTATGTAGGTTTTCACAAAGCTTTGTTGATTTTACTTGCTTGTCACATGAATGAATATGGCTTCAGGACTCTCTTCCCTTAGACCACTTTGCTGTACATGTGTAAGTTAAAAAATCACTCATGAAATTTTACTTGGTGTTTACTTATGTTAACCTGAATATAATAAATAAATAATATGTATTTGAGTAGTGTTAATCACAAATAAATGTATTTAAAAAAAATCACTAGAGGAAGTCTCACATCTTATAGTAGTATGTAAGTTTATTTTCTCCTTTACATATTTTTTCCACAATATCTGCAAGGAAAGATGGACTGAATACGACGAAATTTATGAAAGGGAAGAATAACCAATCATATTAAAAAAGAAAAAAATAGTTCTGAGCATTTTTCAAAAAAAATACTTTTCACAGGTGAAAAGTAATGCATCATTAATGCATCCTTCTGATACTAGGAGTTGTGTAAATAACACTAGCACTTCCCCCTCCCTTCTTTTTTTTAGTTTAAGTGTTAAACACCCTCTGTTTGTTCTGTAATATTTACCTTGTAAGTTTCTGTCATTATGAGCCCAGTTTGCAATTCTCTTATTTAATTTGTACTGTATTTATTCTAAGAAATGCTTTTTCCAATTACATTTGATAAGATTTTTTAAAGAGATTTCACATTACTTTTTATTAGTTATTAGAACTCATGAAACAGTTTCTCATACAGTAGCTGATCTGTAGCTTAAGTAGCAAGTTCTTGACATTTTTTATGCAACACTTTATGAAAGTGAGTCAATTATAACTATCAGAGATGTCACCTACTGTCATATTTCACTTTCCAGATATCCTAGCACAAAAAAAATGTACATATGACGTGGAAAACTAAGTAAAAGCTACTACTGAATAAAGCTTAAAGTTTAGATTCTTTTTAAAGGAAATGTAATGAAACAACCCTTGATGTTCTGAAAGAACTAAGGGAAGCTGTGCTATTGCACGTGCAATATAAAATTTCAAGAATGTACTTACAGAAAAATTTATTCATAAAAGCTCGTTGCTTCTTACACAGAATGATAAAGCAGCATGATGTAAACTTAGAGATTTTTAGCTATAATTTGTTTTACACAGTACTTTCTGACTAAATTCAGTGTCACAGCACTGAGTGTACTGTAAGCTCTTCATGTCCCTGTCCATCCCTCTGTGGCTCCTTATATCTCTGCCCATGGCCTAAGACCCTATGCATGGCCACAGGGGCCGTCAGCCCCAGAGCCAGTTACACTCCAGTAGGGCCAGTATCTGGCTCCCACTATCCTGCCCTGATGGACTATGCTGAACTGGGTCCACCTGAAGGTCCACATCCCAACCTGGCATCAGCACATCCCCATTTGGCTTTTGGACTTGTTAAATTTCTTCCCATTAATCGTAGCCCAAAGCTCCAATCTATCTACATCCCTCTGCAAGGCCTCCTGTCCCTCAAGAGAGTCTACAGCAACTCCCACTTCGGGATTATCAGAAAACTTGCTAATGGTGCATTCAACTGTTGCATACACATCATTGATAAATACATTGAACAGGACTGACCCTAGAAATGCACCCCGAGGAACATCACTGGTTACCAGCCAGATGTAACCCCATTCACTGCAGCGGTTTGAGCCCTGCACTTCAGCCAGTTCTTCATCCTGTGCGCTGTGAACCCACACTTGGACAGGTTGTCCAGAAGGATGCTGTGAGAGACAGTTATCAAAAGCCTTGTTAAAATTCAGGAAAATTGCATCCACCTTTCCTGGGGCTCTGACAGGTTGATCAAACACTAAGGGTTTGAGTAAATCCCCTCTCTTCATATGATAAAACAGTCAAAATAAGCTCACTTAAAAACTCAAACAATTTTATTTAGGCTCATAGGTGAAGCTTCAATGACTTGGAATAGCTTGAAAGGAAAGTCTACTTTCCCACTTTCCTCAGTACTTCTAGCATTATGCCAAAATATCTAGACTACGAACATTTCAGTTTTATGGCATATCTCCGATGCCCTGACTGAAACTATGGCATAGTTTTATGGCATATCTCCGATGCCCTGACTGAAACTAGTAGCCTCTGCTCATATTTTTCTTGCACATACTGCCCCAAAATTAAAGAGATTAATAAGAGCTTATACTATCATAGAAAAAGTCTTAATCAATGAATAACATCAAATAACATTATAACCCCAAATATGTGAAGCTTTCATGTAAAAACTATCTTAAGCTATCTATGAGAAAATACACTCTTCCATGACTCAATTAAAAAAAAAAATCAGTTGTCAAATCCCTTTTCCCACTCAGAATGTGGATAACCTGTAAACCTATGTAATTCAGATATAATATCCTAATAAGGCTCATGAGACAGCCATAACATATTAAAGAAGCTACCATACTTGCTTACTTGCTCCCTGTTTTCTGTTACAAATAAACATTTTCCTTAAGAAACTCTTCTATTATAAATGAAACCTGACTATAGTAAAGCTAGCAAAGTTGTGATTTATTTCTGACTAATTTTTCATGAAGATTAACAATGTTAATTTCAAGACAGTGCACTTGATTTTTTTGTGGTAAATATTTGTACAAGAGTCAACATCCACCACAAGTATTAAATCCTTCACTACTGAATTATATACATTTTAATAGAAAACTCACAATACAAAAGGAAGACTTAAAATTCTAACCTTGAACACAGATATAAAATACATTCATTGAACTCATTTGAACTCCAAATTGATTTTTACTAAACATCACTCAAGGCGAAGTGAATTTTAGTTAAAGAGTTACTGTGGCATCATCTGTCCCTCTAACAAGGATGTCAAAAATAGCCTCTGGTCTGCTTCCAACCGAGCTCTTATCTTTTACGGAAACCCATCTGCTGTAACATCAATGAAGATGATTTTTTTCCCCAAGTATTTTTCAAAGGCATTGACATTTATTTTAAGTGCTGTAATATGCATATGTATTAAATTTGCCTATTACTTTACATTTGTAAGCTAACCATAGACAACAAAAAGAATGTTTTGTTGTTTTTTTGTTTTTTATACAGTCCATGGAATTAATTTAAGGAATATTTGTAAAACAAAGCAATTTTAAGAGCTTCTTTCCTTTGATATCTGAATTTCTTAATAGAGTGACTGGCTTCCCTAGTGCAGATTATAAATCAGCAAAGGGATTCTCCTGGAGATACTGGATCAAATTTAGACCATCAGTAAGAAAATACAACCTCAGTGGGTATTATGTGCACTTTCATTGCAGCAGAAATTATCTAGATCTGTGAGATTTACTCTGTGGATTGTAAACACAGCAAAAAAATCATGCCCACTGTTACAATCAGAGGCAATGGGCACAAACTGAAACACAAGAGGTTCCGCATGAACACAGATAAAAATTTTTACCTATGGGGGTGAATGAACACTGGTACAGGTTACCCTGAGAGGCTGTAGAGATATTTAAAAGCCATCTGGACATAGTCCTGGGCAATTCTCCCTAGATGACCTTACCAGATCAGAGGCAGAGCTTAAGCAAAATAACTTTGAAAAGTCCTTTCCAGCCTCAAACAATTCTGTAAATGAAGGGATGACTTAAGAGGTTCAGGTAAAGTCAGATGGAGTAAAAATGGAAGGAGATTACAGTATATTCACCAGCTGCATTGTTGGACTGGAAGATCATCAATGTAGAGGGGTTAATTTCAAATTTTTTCCCAAGATTTGTGAATATTTTTTAAGTGAAATCTGTTCCTCTGCTATTCAGAATTCTCATCTATAAAATATGAAGACTATATGTCTGTCTTGCTGGCACGTTGATTAATTCATACACCTAAAGGTATTTTGCAGAAGCAGCTAGAAAACCACTAAATTTAATAATATTAATATGAATACAATGTAGTTGTAGTAAAACTGAAAGAGAAGTTAAAAGAAGTGAGATGCAGTGGGAACGGGGATTGTTTTGAAGATTTGGTTGCACAGTTAAAGTTTTTTTCTGCACTACTAATCCAAAGTGTAACATAAATATTCCTTATTTGCCATTTTACACACATAATGAGTCAAACTAGACTTGGTAGGAGAAGTTCAGTGTTATTTCAGGATGAAGTACATGTACATATGAGT
>NW_020956171.1:0-11608 GCF_003031625.1 Empidonax traillii | reverse complement strand
GGAGCTCGCTAGCCCTGTAAGGCAATCCATCTACGTCCTGAGGACCTCGCTGCCACCGTCCAAGCGTGCTTGGCCCCGGCAGATGAACCTCAGGATTAAAGGGTGGGCTCAGTTCCGCGCACACTGTGTCTCACCTAAAAAATCCAATGCGCAGGCTGGAAGGTGGAAAGACCTTCCCCGGTTCTTCGTTCGCGAAGAGACTGGCCATCACCATCATCACATGTACATATATCCTCAGTATAAAAAAAACCTGTGAGTTGTCTGGTACTCTTACAAAGACAGCAGAAGAAAATAAATCAGAAATTAAAAACAAAGGAAAATAATATCATTTCAAAGGAACAACAGCATTATAGAAAAAAAATATAGTAGTTTCTCAGTATGAGACAAGAAGCACTTGGGGTGGGACAGTTTATTGGGGTGAGGAACAGGTATGTAGGTGGGGCTGAAAAAGGAAAAAGAATGGTCCTGGCAAGTCATTTAACCATACTGTTTGTAAATGGGGGTGATTACTTCATCATTTTTGCTATCAAAATAGCTAGAGTTCATTTAAGAATAATCTGTCTGCACTTACCTTCAGAACTTCATCCCTCTACCAACAACATGCTGTTGAAGCTGGGAGAGAGCTGGCTAAAAAGATTGCTAAAGGGAGGAGAATTTTCCTTCATAAGGAGTAATAAAAAGTTGATAATTTCTCTTCTTGTTTTGCAAATATGAAATTTTACTCTGATTCTACGAATTATTCAAAAATTCTTGTCCTATTCTTCAAATAAAACAACTGAGGAAGTATTTCTAATAAAAAAGATGAGAAAAAAGCTGAGTAGAAGCTTGGATCTCAATATGTTTTAATCACTATTGCATTCAAAAAAATAATCTTAATTGTATACTTGATGTAATACAGCAGGGCCAGATCTGCTAGGGACAAAGATGCAATAGTTGAACAATTTGACCTGGCTTTCTATTGCTCTGCAAATATTCTAGGTATTTACCACAGCCTATTCTATCCAGTTAAGCCTTACACTCTGAGGAAACAATTCTCTTCCAGGGGCCAGTCATCTGTTTTACAAGGGGAAAAGGCAATCTTGAATAATGGATTACTCCAGCTGCATAAGTTTTAATGAGTCATTCTTTCTTGATGTTCATGCACTTGGATTTCCTTTTATGACATCAGTAATAATTTGGCTTTATATCATTGAAATTGCAACCATGTACAGGAATATAATAAACCTCATGAACTAGGGATAGGGGAATCATAATGATGAGGTTGAATGCTTCCACGCTTGTAAACTCACAAACCTCACAAACTACAAACACACAAAAACAGTCCAGAAAAGCGTATCATATTTTTAATAACTCAGGAGATTGAATGATTAAAGGTTTTACTGCCCCAGATTGTTGGAACTGTATAACATAGATGAAGAAAATAGAAAATACGTAAACCATATAAACTTATAAACTATGACATTTATATTAGTTAAGGGAATACATAACTTGTCAGAGGCAAGTTTAGGATCTGCTGTTTTCGGTTACTGTTACTGTTTTCAGTAACTACATTTGTACCTGATCCTCTTTCACTATCACAGGTGGAGGACAACACAAAACTTCTGTGATGACAACATAAAACATAGACTTTAAGACTCACATCTAGTAAGACTGTGGAGAGATATTTTGCAAAGAGAATGAGTGGTGGTTTTTCAGTTATATATTTTAGAGTATATCTGTATTTTGGTAGATAGGAATAATAAATAAATTGATAAAAGTAATGAAAGGTGAGAATTTTTGTCATGCTTGAAGTTGGATTTTATTTGCTCAGTGCAACACTTTTCAACCATCATTGCAGAGAGCAGAATTCTGCTCCTATATCTTTTCTGCTTGAAGTTTAATAGTATAGCATGTACGTCTTTAATATAGGTGCTATTAAGAATAATTCATTGACTGTGTTGGCTGTATCACCCTTTTTCTCAGTTAATCACCAAATTTTCAGACTACAAAACTGTCAAGACCTGCTATCATGCAATTGTACTGCAAAAGGTAAGGTGATAGTATAGGTCTTCCTATTTAGAGGAATAAAAGGAATATTTAAAAATATTTTTAAGTACTCAGAAGTTTGTTTTGTTTTGTTTTGTTTTGTTTTTAAAGTAGTAATTTTTTTCATCTGTCAGTTTGACAGAAAGTACTTAAATAAGTAATTATGAAATTTCTTTTTAAAAATTATGGGCAAACATCTGTCATGTGCAGCATTTTCTGACATTGACACTAGAGGCTACTTAGAACTCCCACGTGAAACATCTGTAACAGTTGAAATTATTAAGTGACTACTAAGAGAAAATGCCCCATTAACAGCACATACAGTGCTGCTTCTGACTTATTTTCAGTTAATAACATTTTATGCATTAAAAAGAAATTAAATGCTGAAAAGTGTTATTTATTTTCACATGATACTTCAAATAGTAATAATTATGATCACTACATTTCTCTAATTTTTACAATAAAATTGCTCATGAATTAGAAGTATCTTAGTTTTCTTAAAATTGAGCTAGCCAGTGTTGCTGTTACTATGTGTTTAGCTTCTGTCTGTCCTAATAATTTGTCCTTTTGTCAACTCTTTAAATAAATATTCACATATTCTGTGGCTGATGATGAAGTAATCTCAATATTTTTCTAACTTTATAAATATATTTCAATGGTTCATTTTTGTTTTGGGCTAGGTTCTTGTTTTTTTTTATCTTAATATCAAGTTATAATCAAAGAATTCTTAATCAGCAAATCTCTCTTCTTATTCAATTCCTCCCCCCGTGTTATTTAGAAACCTTCCTGCAATATCTATCTCTTTAAAAATTGCAGTTCATTGGACAGTAACAAACCATGAAATTTAATGAAGGAATAATAATATTCTTAATAGCTCTATTTATTCCCCCTTATGGTTAGATTTTCACAGGAAATGCACTCACTTCTCTAGAAGAACTTACAAAAAACAAAACTAGGCTCCTTGTTGCACCCTAGTGACTTCTGAATTCAATTCAACTGGTTGTTAAAGCTAAAAGCATAATTTTTGCAAAGTTTTAATTCCAAATAGGAAATGTCAACATTTTTTGTTGTATTACCAGAGGTATTAATTTGTCCATTCTTGTAGCACTACAGCCTCAGGAGTCATCTACAATTAAGGTACAACTCCAACACCATGGTGTAATCCCTTCCTTTATATTTTGTCTCTCTTGAGTTGTGTTTTGTGTGGAATGCTTAGTACAGATAGATTACTCCTGATTATGCTATCAGAATTATTAATAGGAAACAAAATACCACTACATTAAGCAGCACTCCATACTAATAAATAATATGCCAATATAAATATTGGACATTAACTATTACTGTCAGAAGAATTACAAGGATTGTATGTATAGCACAAACTTTTTAAAGGCACTGTTATTGTTTAGTTTTGTTTTTAAACAATTATCTTCAGAATCTATATTCTCAAAGCAACTCTTTGAATCTGAACTAGCCTCTATAGGTGCTCAGATGCAGCAATTTTAAGTATTTCATGATATATGTAGATGTCAGCTATTTAATACATTGAGGTTTTACATTTCTGACATTTTTATTTCTTGAATACGATTATGTATAATGTTATATATACTTTGCCATTTACAAAACAGATTCTAAATCAGGGAATACTTTCTCCTGTTTAGGTGTCACCCCTTAAAAATTAGATTCAAAGTGGAACTGCATTGCATTCTTATCTTTAAAAAGGGTAGTCTCATCCTCAAAAATATTTGGAAAAGAAGATTAATTTGCAAACTATAACCCGATGCTTATACAATATGATCAGTTTCCCAAGGTCTTCTTCTACTCACTAGATTGTGGTGTTATTGAGTAACAAAAGAAAAGCACTCCTGAAAAAAAATGCCATGGATCAGAACTGGTATAGAGGCAACACCAGAAATCTTCCATGGGTGCACTTATGCAATTCCTGTAGACACTTCTGAATTGATTGTAGACAACTGATCAGAAGGCTCATCATATTTCACAGATTTACAGAATCTTCAAGGTTGGAAGAGACCTTCAAGATCATTTAGTCCATCATTTCCTCATCCCCTAAGTGGGTCCCTTTGCTGTAGGAGGAGATCAGGTTTGTCCAGCAGGGCCTGCCTTTCATAAACCCAGGTTTGTTGGGCCTGATCCCCTGGTTGTCCTGCATGTGCTCTGTGATGGCTCTCAGGATGAATTTTTCCATGACCTTTCCTTGTACTGAGGTCAAGCTGCCAGGCCTGTAGTTACCCAAATCATCCTTCTGACCCTTTTTGTAGATGGCTGTTACATTTTCTAATTTCCAGTCAACTGGGTCTTCTCTGGTTAACCAGGACTGCTGGGAAATGGTTGAAAGTGGCTTGGTAAGCTCTTTTGCCAACTCCCTCACTACTCTTGGGTGAGTACTCTGATCTGGAGCAATAGACGTGGGTGTCTAACTGGCATAGCAAGTAACTAACCATTTCCTCCTGGATTATGGAGGCTCCCCATGACTAACTTCCGGCTCTGGGAGCTGGATATCCTGACGACAACTGGTCTTGGCATTAAAGACTGAGGCAAAGAAGGCATTAAGTACCTCTGCCTTTTCCTCATCCCCTGGCGCTATGCTACCCTCTGCATGCACCAAAGGAGAGAGACACCTCCTCACTGTCCTTTTGCTGTATTTGTAGACACTTATTTTGTTTGAAACTTATCTGTAGAAACTTATTTTGCTATTAGAGCAGCAGCCAAACTAAGTTCCAGTTTGGCTTCGGCTCTTTTAATTTACTCCCTAAATAACCTCACAATATCCTTCTAGTCCTCCCAAGTTGCCCGTCCTTCCTTTCAGAGATGATACAGTCTTTTTTGGCCTGAGTTCCAGCCTAAGTTCTCTGTTAACCAGGCCATTCTTCTTTACTGCTGACTTGCCTTATGGTACATGGGGACAGCCTGTTTCTGTATATTCATGATTTCCTTCTTAAAGCATATCTATCTTTCCTGGACTCCTTTGCCCTTCAAGACTGAATCCCATGGGAGTCTATCAATCAATCTCCTAAACAGGTCTAAGTCTGCCTGCTAGAAGTCCAAGATGGCAGCTCTGATGGTGCCCCACCTAACTTCACCCAGAGTAGAAAACTTTATCCTTTCATGTTCACTATGCCCAAGACAGCCTCCAACCACCACATCACCCATGAGTCCTTCTCTGTTCACAAACAACAGACCTAGCAGGGTACCACCACCCCTGGTAGGGTCATTTACCAGCTGTGTCAGGAAGTTATCTTTCACATGCTACAAGAACCTCCTAGACTGCTTCTTGTCTGCCCTGTTGTTTTTCCAGCGAGTTATCTGTTGAGTCGAAGTCTCCCATGAGTACAAAGGCTGGTGATTGTGAGACTTCTGTCAACCTTCTGTAGAATGTGTCATCTACCTATTCTTCCTGGTTAGGTGGTCTGTAACAGACAGAACATCCACCTTGCTGACCTTCCCCCTGATCTTTACCTGCAGCAACTCAACTTTGTCATCGTCATCTTTCACTTCAATATGATCAAAACACTCCCTAACACAAAGGGTTATCCCACCACCTCGCCTGCTTTGCCTATCTCTTCTAAAGTGTTTATAGCTTTCCCTTGCAGCACTCCAATTTTGAGAGTCATCCCACCACTTGTATGTGCTAGCAACTAATATGTCACAGTTTCTTATTGCACAATGCCTTCCAGTTCCTAGTGTTTACTGCCCATGCTATGTGCATTGGTGTTGACACACTTCAGCTGGGCTATCAATTTTAGCTCCAACCCTGGCATGTTGCCCCTAGGCTCCTCTCCAGTAGGCCTAGTTGTATCCCTTTCCCCCTTAAAACCTAGTTTAAAGCCCTCTCAATCAGCCCTGCCATCTCATGGGCTATAACTGTTTTCCTGTCTGAGACAGGTGGACCTCATCTGTCAGTTGCTGTTGGTGCTGTGTAAACCACCCAATGACCAAAAAAAGAGGAAAATTTCTACCTATACCACCAAGCCTCTAACCAGTGTATTAATCAGGCCAGTCTTCATATTCCTTTCAATATTTGCCCCTTGTTCTGAAGGAACTGGGGGGAACACAGCTTAAGCATGTACTCTTTGACCAAATCCCCTACTGCCTTGAAGTTTGCTGAGCTTCAGTTCATTTCACAGATTACTTATTTCATGCATACATTTCATTTTACCATCTAAGCAATTTTAGTTAGCTAAATGCCCACTTACTATTGTTGTACTGATATTTGCTTTTATGGAAGTGCCAAAATGGCAAGTTGATGATAAAGTGACTTCCTAGGAATAGGGTCCACAGCTTCTGAAGAATAGGAGACTGCACAGAAAGGTGGATATAGATATTTGGTGGAGTACTGTTGGCTAAGAAAAAAGGCAGCCTTGTGAGGAGTTACCAGACTTTTCAAAGACCTTTCAGTAGCCAATGGTGCTTTTATCTCCAACTCCTTATAAACCTTCTTTCTTCAGTAGGGAACAAAAAATTAGGAAGTCTCCACTGAGGTATAACATTGTCATATTGCCAGTAAAATTACTGTTAAACAACTTTAGTTACACAAAACAGTATCAGAAAGCCCTGAAATCAAGGTATTTTGGCTGAGCTTTGGCTTTACAAACAAATCCTTTTGCATAACATAGTATTTGTGATTGCTGATAGTCAGATATCTAGCTTTGAAAACAGACTGCTTAGTCTTCAGTAAATTAGACATTATAACCCCTTTTCATGTAGTTTTTGAATGCAACTTTCTAAATATTCTTGTCTAAATAGAGGGAATATTTTTGCAAGGACAAAAAATATGTAAATTAAAGCATCTTGGATGATCCTCTGGATGTCACTGGGGCTGCATAATTTTTATGTGCCTTTCATTCCATTTCAAGTTAAATGTTATACATTTCTTTGTAAAAATGCTTAGTTTTATTTTTAATCTATTATTTTCTATTCAGTCACCACTGTCTTCCTTTCTGGGATTTAACATAAAAGCACCTGAAAAAATAACAAAGCCTTTTCTTGAATGTCTGGAATTGTAACATTGATGAGCTAAGTGGAACAGTGATAGTGTTCTTTTACCTTACACAAGTAAGGTAAAGGACAGGGAGGTCTGAAAAAACAAAACAATAAATGTCAGAACTGCTAACTGGAAAAGGTTATTTGTTGATAATATAAAGATATGCATTAAAACCTGTGAATACCATAAGACACAAGACAAAATCTGTTTTATCAGTCTTCCAACTACTCACCATGAGGTTCAGTATAAAACTGTAGGGAATGAAGCACCAATTTTGAATTAAAAAAAAAATCAAAAGATCATAAACTTAGAAGTTGCAAGGCTCCAAAGGCAAATTTTGAATGGACAGTGCTATCCTACATTAAAAAAATGAAACACTAGCAAACTGCCAAATACTGTAATTTTCACCTATGTAGAGGTTGAATGAAAACACTTTGTTCTATTACAAACACAATTTATTGTCAAAATAATTTTTATTGCAAAATTTTTAACCCATTTTGCTTACTTGTGCTTGTCTCACTGCTGAAGGTGTAGAAGTATTGACATTGCAATTTTAAACACTGAAAGCCAGATGTGAAAGAGGAAGGAATTTCCAAAGGGCAGTAGAGAGTGGTAGACTTAGCAGTCCATTTTAGCTCTGTTTCCAAAATCATAGAATCATATAACCATAGAATATGTTGAATTGGAAGGGAGCCACAAGGACCATTGAAGTCCAGCTTGGCCCTTCTCAGGCTAAGCCCTAAGAGTCACACCATGTGGCTGAGAGCATTGTCTAAATGCTTCTTGAGCTCTGTCTGTTAGGCTTGATGCTGTGACCAGTTCCCTGGGGAACCTGTTCCAGTACCCAATTACTCTCTGAGCGAAGAACCTTTTTCTATTATACAGCTTAAACTTCCTCTGACACAACTTCAGGCCATTCCCTCTGTCACTGGTCACCACAGAGGAGATATCACAGAATCATGGAATCAGATGCGTTGGGAAGGACCTCTGAGATCATCAAGTCCAACCCTTGATCCACTACCACCACAGTTACTAGATTATGGCACTGTGTGCCAGATCCAATATATCAACAGGGACGGAGAATCCACCACCTCCCTAGGCGGCCCATTCCAATGCCTGATTACCCTCTCTATAAAGAATTTCTTCCTAATATCCAACCTAAACCTCCCCTGGCAGAGCTTGAGACCATGCCCTTGTCTTACTGAGAGCTGCCTGGGAAAAGAGCCCAACCCCCACCTGGCTACAACCTCCTTTCAGGGAGTTGTAGAGAGTGATGAGGTCTCCCCTGAGCCTTCTCTTCTCCAGGCTAAACAACCCCATCTCCCTTAGCCTCTCCTCATATGATTTATGTTCCTGAATCAGGCCAGGATGACATTGGCCTTCTTGGTCACACTGCTGGCTCATGTTCATCTTCCTGTCAATCAGCAACCCCAGATGCCTTTCCGCCTGGCTGCTCTCCAGCCACTCTGTCCCCAGCCTGTAGCTCTGCAGGAGGTTGTTGTGGCCAAAGTGCAGGACCCGGCACTTGGCCTTGTTGAACTTCATCCCGTTAGAATCAGCCCAACTCTCCAGCCTATCCAGGTCCCTCTGCAGAGCCTTCCTGCCTTCCAGTTGATCAACACTCCCTCCTAGCTTAGTGTCATCTACAAATTTGCTAATGATGGACTCAATCCCCTCATCTAAATCCTTGATAAACAGGACTGGGCCCAGCACTGATCCCTGGGGAACACCACTGGTGACCGGCCACCAGCTGGATGCAGCCCCGTTCACCAGCACTCTCTGGGCCCGGCCCTCCAGCCAGTTCCTGACCCAGCACAGAATGCCCCTGTCCAAGCCATGGGCTGCCAGTTTTTCCAAGAGTATATTATGGGAGACGGTGTCAAAGGCTTTGCTGAAGTCCAGGTAGACACATCCACAGCATTCCCCTCATCCACCAGCTGGGTCACCTGATCATAAAAGGAGATCAGGTTGGTCAGACAGGACCTGCCCTTCCTAAAGCTGTGCTGGCTGGCTCTGATCCCTTGTCCATCCTGTAGGTGCTGTGTGATTGCACTCAGGATGATCTGCTCCATAACCTTGTCAGGCACTGAGGTCAGGCTGACAGGTCTGTAGTTTCCTGGGTCCTCCTTGCAGCCCTTTTTGTGGGTGTGACATTCACCAACTTCCAATCATCTGGGACGTCCCCAGTGAGTCAGGACTGCTGGTAAATGATGCAGAGAGGCTTGGCAAGCTCTTCTGCCAGCTCCCTCATCACCCTAGAATTGATCCCATCTGATCCCATGGACTTGTGAGGATCCAAGTGGCTCAGCAGGTTTCTAAGTATTTCCTCCTGGATTACAGGGGGGATATTCACCTTCTTATCTCTGTCTAAAAGCTGCAGAAGCCGGCTGTCTTACTGTTGAAGACTGAGGTATAGAAGGTGTTAAATACTTCAGCCTTGTCTTCATCTTTGATAATTGCGTTCCCACCCAGGTTCAATAAAGAATGGAGGTTTTGCTTGTCCCTCCTTTTGCTATTGATGTATCTATAGAAAGACTTTTTGTTATCCCCAACAGAAGTGGCAAAATCAAGTTCAAGTTTTGCCTTCGTATCTCTAATTTTCTTTTGGCAAGACCCAACTATATTCCCAAACTCTTCCTTCCAGGTCCCTTTCTGTGGGGTTGCTCACTACTGTCTCATTTCCCAATCTGTATGTACATCCAGGGTTAGATGTACATACAAAACATACAGGATGTACACACATAAAATATTGTAATAGTTCAACTCTTTAGACTGTGATCATTACTTTAAATTGTATCATTTCAGAAATACTGATGCTATTTCTGAGCTTTGTAAGATACCATTGTCCTAAGTTTCACAAGAGAACAACCTATGTCACACTGTCTGAAAGGTAATTTTCATACTTGTTAAATAGTAAAAAGCCATTTAGTTAAGGGAAACTACTACTGCTACCAGCCTCTATTGCCTACCTTGGATGCTTATTAAAACTTCCTTCTTTTTGTTAATGGATTTTAAGTTACAGTATTTAATTTAGAATTGTCAACATTTGCATGAAAATAATAACAATAATTATGTGTATTAGGAATAAATAATATCACGAAAGATGAAGAACAGCTGCATTTTCAGTTGAGATGATTTCATTAAAAAATTTCACACCATGTTGTACATTATGTTACTGGCATAATACTTTAACTTCATTGCTCAGGTTTATTGGTGTCCTATAGATATGTGTAAATTGTTGCCTAACAGGCTACCTACCTCAAAAATATTGAGAGATTTAGCATTAGCATTAGTGCAGGATAAATGTTTTCCATTTCTGATAATTTTGTGTTACAAAGTTATTCTGATTTTAGTTGGATATAATTGTTAATAGGATTTACTAACAAATATGGAAAACAGCAGTAACATAGTATGGATAGTAAAGACTGCAAGCTTCAGCTGTGGAAACTTGCTTATATTTTATTTTTAATATTTTCAATATTATTTAAGTTGGAGTAGACGTCAAATTTTATTTTCATTTTGCTCAGCTTACTTTTGGAACAGAACAATTGAATGTCAAATGAACAATATATTTTATGCCTGAATTTTAGCTTAATTTTAGCTTAACTGTTTCCCTCTAAGTTTTAGATCTCATGTTTGTATGCGTAGTATTCTTACCAAATCCAGAGCACTGAATGGTATAGATCTGAATGACAGCATGTAGTCAGTTTATAACAGAAACACACAAACCTTGGGACTGAAGACCACTCAGACTAAGTACCATCTGAAATATCACCCAGACCTCCTAAGAAACAGCTACAAAATTACAGATTCCCTGGTCCAGTATCCTACACAGGCTATAGAAGATCACACCTTGATGCCCATCTTAATTGTAATAAAATGTCTTTAATGTTAATTTTTTTTTCCTATACTTGCTATGCTTCTCTCATTGGTTAATATTATTGGCTAATATTAAACTGATTGGTTTATCAATTCATATACTAAGTCTATTGATAGATTTAATTTTCTTTTTTATTATTATCCTTTCGACTTTCTGCTTTTGGGATTTACGTATTCCTTCATATATTGTTATACTCTGAATAGCTTTGTGCCTACATCCATTTCAAAACATCTTTCTAGAAAGGAGTACCCATAATTACATTAAATGGGATTTGGTTAGGCTTTTTTTCACTGATACTGCCTGTTTCATCTGGAAATACTGATACTGATGTATTGCTTTTTTCATTGCTGAACCTAATTTTTATTTTGAACTAATTTCACAGTGATCAATTCATCCATCTTTTCCAAGCATATAGCTTTCTGTTTGTTTGTTTAGTCCCCAAACACATGAACTTGATTTTTTCTTTTTACACTGCTTCATTTTTCTATTGCTCTTTGGAACCTCTTTTTTACTTTTAATAATCTTCATTGCCACTCATTACTTAGTATACAATTCATTGTTAGTCATCAATTTTTTTCCATTAAAATAAGAACTTATTGAGCAATAGTATATAAAGAAATGTCCTGGTTTTACCTTCTTAGAAAGTAAGTTATCCTGCTAAGTTCTTCTAACATAAATTTTGCCTTTAGTGATGAATTTGGTCC
>NW_020956170.1:215051-221438 GCF_003031625.1 Empidonax traillii | reverse complement strand
TTTTTTTTTTTTTTTTTTTTTTTTTTTTTTTTTTTTTTTTTTTTTTTTTTTTTTTTTTTTTTTTTTTTTTTTTTTTTTTTTTTTTTTTTTTTTTTTTTTTTTTTTTTTTCTTATATGGCATTCCCAAATAACTTTCATCCTGTTCAGAGTCTCTGGGATAGGCAACTGTTCATTTTTCTATGCTCCTTGACTATGATGAAAGCTGCAATTGTACATCTCTGGGTAAAATACGCAGGTTTTTTTGGTTTGCTTTTTTGTGAAATACCTTTACACTGTTTAATTGACTTTGATAGAAAAGGCTTCATTTCTCGTTTTTCCCCCTTCCACCAAATCATTTATTCTGCTAGAATAAATGCAGGACATGGAGACTGTATGAAAAACAGGGGACTATTTATATCAACACCTTTACAAGCAGCTCTTTAAATCAGAGTGCAGAGCTAAGTACTCCTCTCTCTTTTCAGCTTGTGCACCCTATGCTGCCTCACTCAACCTTACCTGCAGTCAGAGTGCCTGACCTTCCACATCCTCATGGGTCAGAGTTATTTCCTTCCACATAGGGTCTGAAGGGTACTTCTAGTAGCTAAATCACATTTTTTCTCAGTAAATTTCAACAATGAAGTTGTATTGATACAACATTGTTGGGTTTGTTTGTTTGTTTTCAGTCTACTCTTTTTTCCCACTTATTTGTTGCTATTTGACAGTCTAAAGAGAATTATTAAGCTTATCCTATTTTCCTAGTTTTGACTGCAAATATTTCTCTTTTTTGCTCACTATTTATTAAAAGGTGGCATGAAGACAAATATGCTTTACATTAAATAAGAACTCTGAATAATTGATATGTTAAAAACGTCACACAAAATACAAAATTCTAAGCAAAGAAATGTCATATCATTTGTCTGAAAGAACACCATTTTGGTGTAGCATGTCTGAACTCATCTGTTGATTTTAGAAATTACTCTCATACTTGCTAATATTTTCTTCCTGAGGGTCAGGTTTTTCAGACTACAGACTGCTACTTCTTCTTGGCAGTTTTTTGATTACACTATCAAGACAACTCTTAAACAGAGAAAAATCTCATTCTATTTGGGAAATGAACATTGCAGAAATTTTTTTTGTATTTTGCACTACTATATTCTATAATCCATTGTATCCTTTGTTGCATCTGGCAAATCAAAATGCCATTCAGTGACTTTTAATGTGCCCTTTTTTCTCTGTTGTATTTAAACTGAATTTATGAAACAGATAGTAGGCTGAGAGACCAGTGGAAAGAGAGGATGAAGTGCTAGTCACTCTGAAATCAGTGGCAAAGATTCAGTTACACAAACAGGAGCTGAAGCAGGAACAGGAGAATACATGAGCATGGTAGCTACTATCTCCTGAGATCTCTATGGACATGTGCTGCACTCCACACAGTGAGCTTCTTGGGCTGAAATCTGAGCAGATGTCAAATACCCAATTGCTCCACCACCTGCCACATGTGGTATTACTCCTCTACCAGTGACTGTGGTGAAGGATTCATCCTGGCCACTGTCCAGATTGCCAGCCTTTGGCTTTCTGCAGTCAGTGGAGAGATAACAGGCCACGTCCCTGATGGTAGATGTTTTGACTAATTGAGAAGAACAGATAAAGGTACAAAAATCCAGAAACTCAAATATATACTTGCTTTTAACAACAATGGTTTGGTTTTAATATTCATATTTTTTTCTGTAACATCAGTTCTCTAAGTATAGAGAATAATTAAACTTCTGAGCCTTTCTTTCAAGGACAGTTACATGCTGTGCAGGTAATTTCCAGTGCTAATGCAGAGAGGATGGACAGCCTCATTTTTACTTGTGACCTACAAAGAAAGTATCGAGGAATTACAGGATTTCAGTTGTGAGAATTTTATTTTTTTAAAAAATATAACACTGTGACTTAACATGTAAACAACTTAAATCTCCAACACTGAATTTTCTCATTAGAAACATCAGTTAACGACTCGAGTGTCTTCTCTCTGAATCTAGAAAGTTTCTGAAGCCAGGATGACCTATGTCTTTGAGAGAGAGAGAGAGAGAGAGTGAGAGAGAGAGAGAGAGAGAGAGAGAGAGAAAGAGATGGAAAATTATGGTTTTACAAATAGAGATTTTGTACATATATCTAAGTATGTACTCGGTAAAGGCATTTATATTCAAATTTAGTATTTTTCTTAATGTTAGCTGGAGGGGTTTTTTTAACATCCAGGTCATAAATTCAGGATATTAGGGTTCATAATATGGGACTGTTTATAACCCTTTATTTATAGCAGCACTAGCAGATACTGCAGTACTGGACACTATCCTCTAAGCTATTCTCATTCTGGTATTCCAATCATTCATACCAATTTTTATCATGAGCTCTCTAATGCAATGCACAGTGTCTCTGCCACACAATTGTCAAACACGTTTTTCATGTGTCTATGTCTGTTCTTGTGAGCAGAGCTAACTGAAAGCATTTTATCAGCTCTGTAGTAAAAGACATCAGGGTAGGAGGGAAGGGATTTAGGTACTTAGCTCTTGTTGATAATGACAGCTTCACTGTCACTAAATATTTACTAAAGATAAAGGCTTAATATGTTTGTGGCATGAACTTAAGATACTATTTTACCTGCTCCTTGAGGGAAACAAATATCTTGTTATTTTCATAGTGAACTCAGCAATAATTTGCAGAGAAAGAAAAAAAGAAAGAGCAGCCTCGACTCTGTTGCACTGTGTTAAATGGTGCTATTTAGAGAGTGGCTAAAGCGGGGCAGGGCAGAGCCATACTTCCTCTAGGATATTTGGAAAGAGACTGCACAAAGTGCCTGTGATGAGAGAGATTGCTTCTTTGTGTGTTCTTGACATGCTTTGGGATGGGTGGGGAATGGGTCCTGCTACTCCCTTTTTCTTGCCCATTCTCTTTCTGAGTGTATTTCTTCAGAGCTGCAAAATTCTGACTGCTTGCTCTCAAACTCAGCTGTGCTCTCAAATTCTTCTTTTATTCTGTGCATCCATGACAAACATACCTCAGCGAGGCTTGTTGAAATCCTGAAATCACAAATCCTGTGAAGAGAGGCTGAGGGAGCTGGGGTTGTTTAGCCTGGAGAAGAGGAGGCTCAGGGGAGATCTCATCACTCTCTACAACTCCCTGAGAGGAGATTGTAGCCAGGTGGGCATCGGTCTCTTCTCCCAGGTAATCAGCAGTAGGACAAGAGAGCATGGTCTTAAGCTCTGCCAGGGGAGGTTTAGGTTGAATATTAGAAAAAAAAATTTACAGAGAGAGTAATCAGAAACTGGAATGGCCTGCCCAGGGAGGTGGTGGATTCACTGTGCCTGGAGGTTTTTAAGATGAGACTGGATGTGGCACTTAGTGCCATGGTCTAGTAACCACGGTGATGTTGGATCATGGGTTGGCCTTGATAATCTCTGAGATTTTTTCCAACTCAGTTGATTCCATTATTCTATGATCTAAACACAGGTATTATTTAGCCCTCTAGTTCTAATACCACTTGAGACAGTCTGTTAACAAATACTGCAGTCTCCAGTCACAGTATTTCCAGGGAGTGCCCTGGCAGCTGTAAAGCCCCCATGCCTCAGTTTCCTTTGCCGAGGGGTGAATATCAGACAAGAGCCTTTTTCCTGTGGAGGGAGAAAGCCAATTTATTGTTATCATAAAAGTATCTATGCTGGCAGAGACTATTCGAAGGTCAGCCTTTGGGGCAACCCAGCTTACTGTTTGAGCTGCTCACAGTCTAATCCAGCTCATAAGGGACTACCTTGCTGGGGTATCCACGAATACCATGGGATATGTGTGTGTGTGTTCTTTTGTGCCGTGCCAGAACCTGAATTAGAGAAAACTAAAGTTAAGTTTCTAAATTTAGTTTAGTCCTTACAACAGACCTTTGGAAACATGGCAAAGCCACCAGTAATGAACTTTTCTGCCACTAAGAAACATTACCTCCCTATTAGCTGTAGAGGGTCTTTATTTGTACCTGGTGTAGATAGCTACCAGGGCCTCATGCTGGGCAGACTTGTTTACTCAAACATTTACCTGATTTCTCACATGACAGTGATAAGGAAGGTATTTGTTGGCAAACAGGTGTAACTCATCAATAATGGTAGCAGAAGGCCACTTGATGACATACTTGGACACACTGTGTGTTTGTTTAGGTTTAAATGTACTCATCTGTCAGGGGAAGGGCAGTTAAAGATGCACGCTGCATAAACTGGAGGAGAGCCACATTAGCAATCTCAAAATCCAACAGCTATTTTTCGGTGCTCATACTGACCATAACAGTTAGTCACCTTCACCACTTACCAGCTATGCTGGTTTCTTCTGCAAATGATCTTTTCTCCATTGCTACAAGTGTGGCTCCTTGGCCAGTGTGTGGCGTGGAGGGCATAGACACCCAGTCATTGTGGTGGGCAGCATGGGCTACACCTAGAGCCAGCAGAGCTGGGAGATACAGGTGCAAATGCCAATGGAGGTGGCCGACACCTTGGAGCTGGTTGAGTTCAAACCTGTGTTTTCTTGGAGTAATTTCTGTGGGCAGATAAGTTAAATTGTATTTCTCTATGGCGTATAAAACCAATAATTCATTATGGATGGTGGTTTCCTATCAGTTATTCATGGCTCTGTAATTGGCATAAATTGGATCTATGATGAAAACAAACTCTCTAGACCTTTATACCCTTTAAAGATAAGTTGTATTTAGTCTGCTTCCAAAACTCACATATAATTGCCATGCAGTTGGCAACTCTTACTCCACAGGGCTGATAGAAGGTACTACATTTTTCCTTGCTGCAGTACAATATCCTCATTTTCATTCTATGGCCAAAAAAGCATAACAGCTTTGTCATGTATGACATTTTTCTCATATATACTGAAAGCCAAGCCCCACCCTGACTCTGTAGGCAGCTGCATATTTAGGATGCTCTTTCTGTTAAATGCCATTGCACACCCACTCTTCCACATCAGTTTTATGCAAAACCTATAAGATCCTGAAATATCCTTTAGAGACCAAGCCCAGTGCTGGCATTTGTACTTATAAAGAGGCTATTGCAATGGTAATATTTCTGTTAATCTTACCTTTTTTTTTTGTAGTAGGCAACTGAGCCCTTCAGATTGAATACTAAAAATTCTTTTTTTGTTTTTGTCCATACATCATTCTCCTGATTAATGAAAGTGTATTATTGTAGGGCTATGATGAGGGTAATGAGGTATTAGCACTGATTTATTTATAATAAATACATATGTGTATGTTTGTACATGTACATATATGGAAGGTTATAAAAATGCTTTTATATCAGTGCTGTTTAAAAACAACAGTGTAAAAATAAGCAATTGAAAAGTACATGTGTGTTAGAGACAAGTGAGAAGAAAAAAAAAAGCACAAAAGTTACATTTTTGGCTAGTGTTTATTTTTTGCATTTCCCACTATGGTTTGTTATGTTGCTTGTTCTACAGTGAGGGCAAAAAGAAATAATTTTCCAGTGTGATTATCTTGAAAGGATGAAAGTACATGAATTTTAAGGTTGAGAAGTCTCTCAAGATACAACCATGTTTAGTATTTTATTTTAAAGATCTCATTGCAAGTTTACCTCTCCTTTCCTTTTGCACCCCTCCAGTTCTGGAGAGATCTAACCCTCCTATAACTGAGTATTAAATCTGCATAAAAGAAAGCAGAGTTTTAGACAGAAATACGGTAGACATAAATTAAAATAGGTTATAATTAAAATGTGCCATAACAGAACCCTGAAGGAAATACTTGAATGTTTGTGCTGCCTTCCCTAAAAGGAATATATCTCTTTGCTTTAGTAAGCAAAGAATTCTTTAATAATTCTTTTTTAAAATTATTTTTGAAAGTAGCTGTCAAGCTTCCTATCAAATTTAAATTTGCAGTGAAAAGTTTTGACTGTTTTTCATTTGTGTCTTTCAGGCTTTTAACTGTGTGTTTAAGAAACCCTCCAGAGCATGCAATTATATAAATGTGCAAACGTGAATACCTACAGGTGGAAGGAGAAAGAAAGAGGTAGAGAACATCAATAACAGATCCTATTCAAATGTGTCAAGAATATTATATTCTTTTCTTATTTGTGATGTCCATAAATGCGTTCAGAATAATTAACAGAGATGTAGTAAACAGTTCACTGTTTACTACATGTGGTAAGCCAGAGGCTCTCTTTTCCCACTGGGGAAAAGTCGTAGACTTGTTACCATTCTTTCACAAAGCCTAACCTCCAAACTGACATAGATGTTTGACACAGGTGTTTTAGCTGAATAAGACCAACAACCAAAAAAAGGAAAAGGCTGTGAACCACCAAAAAATTAATGTATTTCACTGTTTAATCTTTTCTTCTTGTGGATTTTGTAATCAAATTTTATAAGCTCTTC
>NW_020956170.1:187562-214817 GCF_003031625.1 Empidonax traillii | reverse complement strand
ACCATTCTTTCACAAAGCCTAACCTCCAAACTGACATAGATGTTTGACACAGGTGTTTTAGCTGAATAAGACCAACAACCAAAAAAAGGAAAAGGCTGTGAACCACCAAAAAATTAATGTATTTCACTGTTTAATCTTTTCTTCTTGTGGATTTTGTAATCAAATTTTATAAGCTCTTCCTAAGCTAGTGACCTTGAAGGGATTCCCCTCCTTCAATTTCTTGATTTGGAAGACAATATATTAAAATAGAAAATGTAAAAATTCATGGCCTGCCTTGCCAGGTGTTTATATTTTTTTCTCACAATCCTACTGATTACCTGAATTTAAATGATTGACACCATGATTTTAATGTGAAAGCACATATGCATACATTAAGTAGAGCAGTTAGCATACTTCTGGCAACTTGTCCCTTTTCTGCTCAGTCCTTGAATATGCATGTTTGTGCACCTTGCAGGAACAGAAGGTTTGTCAGAAAGAGTCATGATGAACCAGGAAATTGTAGGCAGTGGTGAAAATCTGAAAGGAAAAAAGATGAACAGGAAGCCACATACAACAAGAAACCCAAAAAGGATTGTAATGTAGATATGCACAGATATTGTCATTCGAACTGCACTAAACAAACTACTAGGATTTGTTGTAATTTTCTCATTCTTTTGCTTGGAGAAAATTTGTAGAGTAAAATCAGAATGTTTTATAGCTTTCTTCTCCGAAAAGGGTTCAAAAATCTTAGTCTGTAATAAGAAAATGAAATGGGACAGTGCAGACATCCTGGTTGCTAACTGCACAGTTAATACAAAATTCTTTTTATAAGGGGGGGCTGGGGAGATATTGCCTTCAACCTCAAACAAGCCTTAGGGATAATATTTCCAAGATCATTCAAGCTCATGAAGCTCACTGGTACCACAGCTAAGGAAAAAAAACTTGTCAGTCATAAACGTCTGTGCACAGACCCAAAGTGTTTGTTCTGAAGAGTCACTTGTGTTGCCTTTGCTGGTTGTGTATGAAGTGTGTGCTATCATCTTGCAAATATAGTGGCTGGAATAGACTGCTTTATTTATGTTGTGCAGGGATTAAATTTTTGTTCCTCTTGGGACCTAATTTAAAGGTCTGTTTTTCCCTCTGTTCTCTATTTACTCATGTTTTGAACAACAAGTTGAAGAACTGTTAATACACTAAATTCCTAATCTTGAAGTAAAATTTTCTCCTCATCAATGCTTTGCTCATATGGTAACCAATGGGACCTTAAAGAGTGGGTATGATTTCAGGATCTCTATCCTGCTGTTGTTGGAATGGAAAATACCACAGAGTTAATTCACTTGGTCCCACCTTGCTATTGCAAGGCTCTCTAGCAACTGATCACTCTCTGTGGAGACTGTTTACTTGCCCTTGAATGACATAGATATAAAAACAAGAGAAAACACAAGTTACAATTTTAGTGTCCTTGGCTCCTTTGCCCACAAAAGACATTATTTACTTGCTGAAACTCATTTTCATTAATGAATTTTTTGTTTGAGCAAGATGTCATCTTGACAGCTTTGGTGACTGACATCTTTCCAGAACAGATCCAGTGCTCATCACCAGAGTTCACATTTCTTCTCTTTCTGGCTTTAGCACCAACTGTACTCTGCAAAGGCTCTCCAAGGATCTATGTAATCTCTGTCTTGGTTAAAGGTAAAACTCACTGTTGTGCAAAGGCGGTCTATGAACCAAAATTGAAATTAAATGACTCTTAAATATCCAGTCTTCTATGAGGGATAAATTTCATCTCCAGTTCTTATATTCCATTGAGGCAACCAATAGAAATGATGTATGGTACCACCACAAGTTTTTTTCACCTGTAGTTTTAAACTCAGAAACACAGTTCTAAATTTCTTTTGCAGCTACTATATTGATCAATGCAAAAATGTGTCATGAAAAGGATGATGTAACAAACTTGGAAGACTAAATTGAAATTTTATATTAAGTAAAGAGTGGTCCTGCTCTTCAGTGATTTGGAAAGGCTCAAGACAGTCCATTTCTTCTTTGTCAAGTGAATACCTGTCAGGAGAACATATCTAACTTTTAGATCATAAGATTCCTAGCATTCATAGGGAAGAATCTCTTTTACTGTAGATATTAGTCCAAAACATACTAGAAAAAAACAGAAAGAGTCAACACTAATATAAGATACAGTTCATCAGCATGACTTTTGTGGCTCTGACTCTGCATTAAAAATGTTTCTTCAAGCAAGGCTGTTAAATTCCAATTTATATTATTTCTCTTTATGTCTTATTGCTGTAACATTTTAGGAAATATTTTAGGCAGAAAGGCATTTTCTCAAGATAGAGGTAAAGTTTTATGGGCCATCCCTAAGTAGAAAAGGTGTGATGGAGAGCTACAATGCAAAAGTTGTGTCTACGATTGTGTCTTTTATTTTACGAATTTAAAGTGAAAGTCTAATAATTAATGTCTGTATTTGTTTTCTGAGACAAACTGTATTAAATCATTTCACTCAATAGTAGAATTCAGAACAGGTTACTTCAGCTGTATAACTACATAGAAACAAAGCTCAGAATCTTAAAGTAAGGAAGAAAAATGGATAACTTAAAATTGAAAATTTAGGAGTAGTTTTCAAAAATTGAATGCAATTACATGAGTTGGAATCTGGCTGAAAAATTGTCATTAGCACCACTTCTTATGGAACGTCATGAAATATTTAATAACAAGTCGCTATTCCAAGAGAAATGATCCCAGGACAAATATCTAGTCTTATGTCTCTTAAAAAAAATTGTAAAAATATAAATACAGAAATGAGATTTTGATTAAAGCTATAACGTATATTTAACACATTTGTGTACGGTATTTGGAGCTCATTCCTGCTATCTCTGAATTTGTCTCTGCAAGGAAATGGGATAGCTCTAGCGGAATAAATTCACTAGCAGTAGCTATGTTGGAATACCCCCTTGTATTTGTATTTTAGAATACAAATTACTTTCTTCTGGAATAATTGTAACATTTACAACACTCACCAAATGATTAAAAAGAAAAAAAAAAAGAGCCTGTAATATAAAATAGATTATCCACAGATAAAACTGCAACAAACTATTACAAATAGATATTTTAGCACAAAATATTACACAAGAGCTATTCTGGCCAGTGCTGTTACTAAAAAAAAGTTCTAATAATATGCTACAGAACTGGTAATGCAGATGCTGTATCTAGTTTAGCTGTGTAAATTATATTGACTCCCAGGTTTTAACTAAAGGGACCAGCTTCAATTCTCAGAGATTATGTACAAGAAAGCCTAGTTTAGTATTTTGTCTGATCTAATGCAAAATATCTCATCTATATACAACTCTTTAAAGACCACTGGCCTTACACTATTACAACTACAGCATATTATTATACTAAAGGGTTAAATATAGAAGGGTTTAACTCAAACTCATCATGGCAATTGTCATGTGCTTGATGTCCTTCAGAGTATGCTTTAATGATTCCTTGTAAGAATAATTCCTAGTCTGCAAATCTTTCATCAAAAAGTTAGTAATAATAAAAGTAAGTAAGAGGAAGTGAGGTTCATAAATATCTTAACTCCACTATTTAGGTACAAACCAATTTTTTCCATGTCTCAGCCAAAGGTCTTACTTTCTAGAAATGTAACTCTGAGGTAAATAATTGCAATCAATTTTAACTGATTTTTTTTTCCCCTGTGGAATCTCTTACCCAGTGACTGTGAGCAGTTTTAGATACACAAATACCTTAAAAACTCTACAGTGAAATTATGCTTATCTATTGAAGAAAACTAACCCTTGTATGCAGCTCAGACTGTCCTACATGCAGGAGTAGAAGGTGGCAGAAGCTTCTGTGAGCACTGAGCACGCACTGACTGCAGAATGATAGAGGTACAGGTACCTGTCATCGTTCAAAGTCTCTTGGCTACACATACCCTACTTAAATCTTCCTACTGATGTTAAGACAGAAATTCTCTGCCATCTTCTTTTTAGTGAAGAATCACAATCACTTATTTTGCTTGCCCTGATAGCTGTGTGCTGTGCCAGGGTCCTATGGCTTTACTCAGGCACTACAGAAAACCACCATTAGCATTTTCACTTTTGGAAAAAAATCTCTGGACACTTCAATAGCCACAAGAAACCAGGATCTTAGTTTTACATCTCATGGAGGTGATAGCTCCAGCAGTACACTGACTCTTGTCATGGTGCTCCAAATCGACTCAAAAAACCTTGTTTTCCTCCAGTTCTGACCCCTTCTTCTCACATTCTGAAGTTTAATATAGTCATTACAGTGTGATTTTGAGTTACACCAAAACAGAAAAGCAGACTGACTGCTGTCCATTTAGTTGTCAAGGTCTCTTGGTACATAAAGACCTGAAAGCTCTAAGCAGCTTCAGGAAGAGAACTGTGCAAGTTACACAAAGAAAATGCTCACAGTAGTGTGGGAAATGAGTGGTGAGAATTTAGCTGAGATCTTACAAAGCAAATCTTAACATGATACCGGTTTGAGTGGGAAATAGTCTCTTTATGAATTAATTAAATTTTTATCCTCTCATTTTTAAGTAAGCACAAAGCTTCTAGGAGTACACTATTGATAAAAGTCCACTGGAAAAGAGGAATGGATTTGTTGAGGCAAGAAAATAATGTTTCAGTAAATAGAACATGCTTGACTTCTGAGAATATATTTCAGTTATTTCAGAGACTCACAGTGTAAATATCTTCATCTGAATAGTTACTGAGGGATTTTTAATAGTAGAAAGAAGTAGATATTTCTAGAATAATATTCATCAAACACTAAAGTTTTTGTGCTAAAGGAAATATCTAAAATGCGTTGGATGTTTTGTGAGAGTGTCTGATAAGTGACTTTCTCTACATTAATACTTAACTTGCATTAAGTTGATGTACCAAGGTCTGGGTAATGGAAGGGCATCATCACTAAATCTCAGCAGAAAGTTAAATTCATTGTAAATAATTAAGTTAAATAAGACAAATCTTACCTGTTGTGCCTACCAACTTTGTAAGTTATGAAAAAGGGGAAAGTCTACCCCTTCTATTTTATCTGCAAAGTAGACAGGCCCAACTGAAACTCAGATATTTTAGGAAGTTTTCCTATCTGATCGAGAACAGACGTGGCCCACATCACTGGCTTGGGAACTCACCAGAGCCCTTAGCTGCTGCATACTGCAGAAGGAATGGAGCTACTGATTTGTTCAATATATGAACACATATAGGATTAATTTTCCCTCACACTGTCTCAAAAGAGAAACTATTTTTAAAAAATTGAGCTCATGTATGCTGTATGTATAAACAGAAAGTAAAATAAATAAAATAGATCTTTCATGTGTTCATAACTATATTTTGCATCTTCTGTGTAACTATCTACCCATAGTAAAGTCAGTATGTTTGCCTCAAGTCTGCTGTCAGGTAAATTTAAATTCTATTTTCAGTGGCACAAAACATTAATAATTTGAAATTGTCCAATTTAAATTATTTTATCAATTAACATTGATATGTAAATGTCTTTATGTAATTAAAATTTATAGCACTTGCTACTTCTTTCCAAAATTTTTCAGAAAATGTTTTGCAGGGTGTTTTGGGGGATTTGTTTGCTCTTCTTTTTGTATTGCATTCATATGAAACATGTCTGTCATTTTTTGAGAGAGGCTCAAACTGTGAGCTTTTTCCCATGTTTTTGTGTTCTCTTTCTTTTTGCACCATTGACGTGTTCCTAATTTGCAGTTGGCTATGAAGTGAAGAAAGAAATAACACAATAATTGTAAATAACTTTTCAGAACTCTGCTAACTTTTGGAAAGGTAGGTTGGTCAGTTTACAGTGCTTTGTTTTGTTGTGCTTGTTTGGGTTTTTTTCTTTTCCATAACCTTTTGTAAGCAAAAGGAGCTTGTGAACAGCTGAGAGTGGTTAAAGGAAATAAAAACCAGAGGTGAGGTGGAAAAATCTACCCACAACTTAACAAGAACAGGGCTGAATAGAGTTCCTCATTGGCAACCCAAGGAAAAAATAAAAAGGGTAATATTTATGACAGTTTAAACCTCTTCTAACTCAAAATCAGTGTTGTGAAAAGGTGCAAATTCATTGGGAAAGTACAGCTCCTCAGAGGTCAGTTATTCAGCCCTCTACTGCAAGGGAACCCATTATGTTGATGCAAGCGTGCTTTTGCAGACTGTGGCAAAACACCACTCTGTTCAGAGCATCACTGATGAGGCCAGGTTTATATTTAGCTTTAGAACCTTCGCAAGGATTATTAGAGGAAAAAGCTTCTGGGCATTTTCTAGTTTATTGCTGTCCATTTTGCACAACTGCCTGTTCTCTGTTGCGGGGAGTGTCTCTTCACAAGTTGTTACTTTTTGTCTGGCTTATCTGGAGAAAACATGCTCAAAGAAGAGAACCACTACCAATTTCTTTGCTTTGGGGAGGTATCTTGAAAATTTGTTCACTTCACTGGCTTCATCATGCTCTGGGGTGGTATTGTTTTGCTGGAGAAATTCTTGGGGGAAGCTCAAACAAAGGTGATAAACTGTAGTATGGAAAACTGCTGTAGAGTTTAAAAACAACACCACAAACCTGTATGTTTTACCTTAATTATCTGCTGAATGCCCATTTTAGTCTGTTTATTAATAGTATTCAGAGCATAACTGCAGTCTTGATTGATTTACTGTTTTCCCCTTTGCAGGTTGTAGTAAGCACCAACACATTTTTATAACAATCATCTACAATTAGTGCAGTGAATAGGGTTTTGAGTGTGACTTCTACATTTGTCTGTTATAGCTGTCTATTTTCATACACCTATTCACAGAATTTAGTTTCTGTGAAAAGCAAGAAAATATAATTAGAGCTATTTTCACTGATGGAAAGAAGAAATGGTCTTATAAGAAAAAGGCCAAGTATATTTATCTAACAGGTAAAAAGCATTTCATACCTTAAAGGGTGGATATTTTTAAGCACAGGGCTTCCTACTAGTCTTGCATGTTGGGAGGAAAGGAGAGTGGGTGTGTTTTCCTTTGTGATTTTTTTAAGTTGAAATTTCTATGTCTCTATTCTGCAAATTTTTTGGTTTGCACTGAACATTCTTTACGCTAAAGCCATTTTAAAAAAACTATTTTAAAAGCAAATGACGAAGAAAAGAGTTGTAGAAACTCTAATAGCTAATTTTCTTTTGAAAGACCATTTCTAAAGGAAACAGAAAAGTGGTGTATGTAAATTGTCAATCTTACTCCAACTCCACGTTGCTAGAAGACCATTTCAAACTCGTTCTCCATAGGAGACCATTAGCAATAACTTGGCTGAGGCCAAGTGCCTGCAGTAATGGAGTAAGACATACACCACCTTAGTCATTTTGGGTGAATTCTGAATCAGTGCCTCTTGGGGCAGGGCTGTCATAGGTCATTCTTTCAGTATCTCTGATGTACAAATGCATTTGTAATTTCTGTCCTGCCCATGTAATGACAAGGCGTGTCCTCTCTACGTTGGGATAGGCTTCTTCTGGAAGAAATCTTTTTCTGCTTTTAACCAAATGTTTACCAATGAACACTGCTCCTAGATGGATTCAAACAACCCAAGGGAAAAAGGGAGAGAGTGGCTGGCAGTTTTCAGAGGCTATTTGTGCATGGTAAAAGCAGGGAAAGAAATGGACATCAAAGCCCTGATCTTGAAAATTTGATGAATGATTCCTATAGGGCATTAAATATCTCTAATTTACAGGACCATCTGCATGAATAATTACACACCCTTTACAATGGTTGTTAATTAACACTTAAATTATGTTTGTAAGTCCTGCAATAATTCCAAATTTTTCATTTGTAAATAGGAAACTGAGGGCCTGTTAGAATCAGGACTGGATGTATACAACACAGGTCTAAACCCCACACCTTTGCACCTCTGGCTGTTTAGTAAAAGCCTTTCCCAAATCAGATTGCTCACAGTTTGTACAGGGTGTAGCACTCTCCTGTAAGGCTGAGGGACACAGGGTTCTCCTGTGGGCCAAGAGTAGCCTTGTTGCTATGGGCCTAAGCTGCTACTTTTCTCCTACTTTAATATACAGCCATTGCACATAAAAGTGAAATATGATTGAAAAGAGTGCCTTTGACCTACATATGTTCAACATTTGCCAATACTTAAAAGTGCATGGAGAATCAGTGGGAAGAAAACTATAAAATCACATTTCATGAAAAGCCACAGAAAGGCAACAAAATACCAAGAAAAAGAAAATTCCAAGAGATTATTTTTAGGGTTTTTTTGTGGGGGTGTTTTTTTTATTTTTCCTTTCATTATCAGGCTTGGATTGTGTCCATATAAAGTTATCAGGACTGTAACCTGTGTGAAAGTGTCAAAACATCTTTTATTATTTGTCTGTGTTATATAAAACTGTTATATTTTCCACTAATTATGAGAAATTCCACCTCTGCAAACATGGGTATATGATTAGCAGATGTGAAAGATATAATGCAAGCAAATGAACACAGTAAATCCCTCAGAGCTTAACATCAGTATTACTTCACACTGGCCGTGCGTAAATCAGCTTTCATTTTCTCTTTTCTTGCATTTGTACATTTCTTATTTTTTAAATTAAATTACATGTTTTTCAGCATTTCATACTTTATTACCTCTAAGTTGTTTAAAGCTGGAGTTGCATGTGGCAGAAAAATCATGTCACTCTGTCTTCCACCATTGTTTTGGCATTGTCTTGATGGTGGGGAATTATGGTTACATTCTGTCCCAGAGGTGGCTGTTAACAGCACGAACCCTTTATTGGGAAGCTGTATGTCCATGTCCAGTGCAGAGTTAAGGCTTGAAGCCTCTGCTATTATTAAGTTCTCTTTATTAAATTCAATACATCTAATAAACTTTTTCCAGATAGGATGCATCCAGGAGTAATGAGGGAGCTGGCAAAAGAGCTTGACAAATCACTCTTAATCATTTACCACAGTCCTGGTCAACTGAAGTCCCAGTTGACTGGAAATTAGCAAATATAATGCCTGCCTACAAGAAGGGTCAGAAGGATGATCTGGGGAACTACCAGCCTGTTGGCCTGACCTCAGTACTAGGAAGGTCATGGCGCAGATCATCCTGAGCACCATCACATGGCACATGCAGGGTATCAGGCTCAGCCAGCAGGGGTTTAAAAAAGGCAAATTCTGCTTTACCAACCTGATCTCCTTCTATGACAAAGTTGATGACTATGCCTTAACTATGCCTTAGCTGGTGGGGAAAAGGCTGTGGATATTGTCTATCCAAACTTCAGTAAAATGTCGACACCGTCTTCCATGATATTATCCTGGAGAAGCTGGCAGCCCACAGCTCGGACAAGTGCTTTGCTGGCTTAAAAACTACCTGCATGGCCAGGCCCAGAGAGTAGTGATGAGTGGTGCCACATCCTGCTGGTGGCTGGTCACCAGTAGGGTTCCCCAGGACTCAGTATTGGGGCCAGTCCTATTTAATATCTTTGTCAAAGATCTGGATGAGGGGATCGAGCGCACCCTCAGTAAATTCACAGATTACACCAAGTTAGATGGGAGTGTTGATCTGCTGGAGGGTAGGAAGGCTCTGCAGAGGAATCTGGAAAGGCTGGATTGATGGGCCAAGGCCAGATGTGTGAGGTTCAATGAAGTAAAGTGCTGGGTCCTACACTTGGGTCACAACAATCTCAATGCAATGACAAGCTTGGGGAGGAGTGGCTGGAAAGTTGCTCAGCAGAAAGAGACTTGAGGGTGCTGGTTCACAGCTGGCTGAACATGATCCCACAGTGTGCCCAGGTGGCCAAGAAGACCAATGGAATCCTGGCTTGTATCAGCAATAGTGTGGCCAGCAGACCAGGGAAGTGATTGTCCCCTTGTTCTTGTCACTGTTGAGGCTGCACCTTGAGTCCTGTGTTCAGAATTGGGCCCTTCACTTCGAGAAGGACATTGGGATGCTGTAGTATATCCAAAGAAGAGCAACAAAGCTGATAAAGGAACTGGGATGGTTTAGTCTGGAGAAAAGTAGGCTCAGAGGGGACCTCATTGCTCTCTTCAGCTACCTGAAAGGATATTGTAGTGAGGTGGGGATTGGCCTCTTCTGCCATGTCTCAAGAGACAGGATGAGAGGAAATGCTTTAAGTATCACCAGGGGAAATTCAGGTTAGATAGTAGAAAGAAAAAAAAAATTCACTGAAAGAGAATTTAGGAATTGATATAAATTGCCCAGGGAGGTGGTGGAATCAACGTTTCTGGAAGTGCTCAGAGAGGAGTCAGGATGTGGCACTTGGGGATATGATTTACATGGTGCTAAGTCGACAGTTGGACTAGATGACCTGGAAGGTTGATTCCAACTTTGATGATTCTGTGATTCTGTAAGAGATTAATCATATTATCAAATGTAAACTGGAAGGTAATTCTAACAAATGTTTGTATACAAGCACTGTAGCATTTTGATCCAACGTTTTTGAAGCCAACTAGAATTTCTTGACTGATTTAATCTTGAAGATATTCTTATGATGATGTTTACTGTCTAAATGAAAAACTCATGAGCCATACAGAAACATATCTTTGCAAGATTAGGCTTTCCTGGAATATGTTAATTCTTTGCTGTAATATGGGAAATGTTTTGGCTCTGAGATTATATGATTACTCTGTAGAACATTATCCCTAAAAAGACAGTTAAGGCCTCTGTTCCTTCCCACTGAAATCTCATGAAAAGATGGTTATTTACATGGCTGCATTGCCAGTTAAGATGAGCACTGTTTTACATATCTCCAGGTATATGGAGAAGGAGGAGGTGAGTTAAGAGGAAATGACAGGATTTGCTGCTGGGTTAGGTTGTCATTAGGACAATAAGCTGTAACCTTATCAGGACCCTCGCCCTTTAAATACAACCATGAATTCGTGTTACTACCAAAAAGACTCTGGCCAGATATAAAATTCAAATTATAAGAAGGTCAAGATGTTTACCTTTTACATTAACAGAGAGAATCCTCACAGCCTAAAACCTGTGATGATTTCAAATAAATGCATTTAAACTCTCTTTTTTTTTTTTTTTGTACTATTCAAGAAGAAAAGAGTAAATTCAAAAGAAAAATTCCTATAACAGTTTAGTCATATTTATGAAATTGAGTTCCTGTACAGGCAAGCGAGCAATTTCTAGTAAACACCAGGAGGTCACCACACAGCATTTCTGGTACCACTGGATGACAGACATGATAATGTCTGATGACAGACATTCTAATAATTAGCTTTTTCTGTGTCTTTGCAAAACCATCATTGTAGATTTAAAGAATCCTTTCCTTGTTCATCTCCATTTTCCCTCATTAACATTTCAATCAGCTGTACTTTTCATTGCAAACCAAACTGAGAAAGTGAGGAATTAAGATTTTTAATGTCTTTTTAATAGGAGAAAATCTCGTATTCTGAATGACTGTGAGCTGTCTATTGCTTTTTGTTGTTGTTGCTATAATTGAAGTTGCACAGTATGATACAGAGTTGTATGATTTTCTTTCTATTTTTTTTATCAAGTCTAAAGTAATCAGTGTTAACAGAAAGATCAACACCAAACAACATAAGGAATTCAAGTAGAAGAAACGTGAAAACTCATCTGTGGAAGGAGTAGGAGATTATAATGACAATAGTCAGGAGTCTGAGTTTTTAGGGGTGGCACACACGTATGTTTAAAGAGAGAAATCACAGTCTACTTTTCATACTTATGCCATTCAGTGCACGTACATCCTTGTTGTCATGAGTCTGCCTTAAACTGTCACCTTTTGCTTGCAGTACTCAGGCCACCTTATTTGCTGACCATGGCTATATGATCTGGTGTCTGCCCAGAGGCCAAGTCTAGATTGCTGGCACACATTCACTAGAGGGTTATAACTCCAAGCGCTTAATGGCAAGAGCCCAAATGCTGCTACTTTCCATGTTGACAGGTTTCATACATAGTGGGTCTCCATTGCAATCTTTTTCCTATTCAAAATGAGACGTGTTAAAGTGAGGGAGATGAAGAAGAGCTCAGACCTAATGAGAGTAAGTCAAAATAAATAAATAAATGTAAACACACAGTGTCAAATTAGTAGTTATTTCAATTCTCTTTTTCATGAAAACTCAAGCTGTTATAGTAATTTATTCAAATGGACTCAACAGGGGTCTTGGCAAGGTAGGTCAAGGTGGATTTTCTGGTAGGAGAACTGTTTTGAAATTCTTAGTGGAACAAATTCCCCAGAAAATGAGTTATAATGCTTTTATATTCACATTAGACAACTGAAATACAATGGAGAAGGGACTATGGCACATTTATTAGAGATCAGTGACCCCTCTATTAGTTTCACACACTCCTGATTCAAATGGGGTGTTTCTCAAAAGAGAATTTGGGATTATTTAAAATAAGTAATTTAAATCTTTCAGTAAAAGGAAATGCAGAATCTTGATTTAATCAGTGAATACAGTTATGTTAGCTGCATATACATTAAATATATAACATATCTTATGGATACAATGAAGGAGGCTGTGGAAAATCTTTTTTTAATTACATGATTTTAGGACTGTTGTTCAATTTCAAAATAGTAATAAGAATAGCAATTTTCCTCATTTTTGGTGGAAGATGGCTGACTAAAGGGATTAAGAATATGGACTATCCAGTGGTAAATGATGGTAAAATAAATGTGTGTATCTCTTTCCCTGTTTGGCTGTTCCAGAATAACTCTGTGAAGACTACGATGAGTGGTAAATAAAATGAAGTACCTGGTCCTTGAGGAGCGTGTGGAATTCATTGCCACAGGAGGCTGTAAAGTGATTGTAAGGTGGCTGTATTTAAAAGAGGATTATTTTACAAGCAATAACACTGGACTAAATTGTATGGAGCAATGGAACAACATTCTTTACAAGACCCCTGCGGCTGGCTCAGCATTTTCAGCTCTGGCAGCAGAGCATTTCATGCCAGTGGAGAGGAGCCAAAGTGGACGCAGAGGCAACACAACAAAAACCTAACCAAAAGGCACGTAGAAGCCAAGAAGAGTGGACACACAGGAAGAGAGTGTAATAAAACTGCAACTTGTCCAAATTCATCTAGGTTTCTGTCCAGATGCATCTCTTCCCCCCATGTTTTCTTGTTAACTGACTCAGTGTTGCAAAGGCACTTGGCCAATGGGAAATTAAGCCCAGAAGCCAAAGTGGAAGTCAGTCTGGCTGTTTCTCAACATAGTAACTCAGCTTTGGACTGGGATTTTTTTTTTTTTTTTTTTTGGTCATTTACTATTTTGAACTGACTGACACTTTACTGTGCGGCTGACTGTGCACTGGAACAGATGCCCAGAGATTCCACAACAGAGAGGTTGTGGAATCTCCCTCATCAGAGACATTCAAGAGTCATCTAGACCTAATCCTGTGCAATGTGCTCTATGACTTGGACTAACAAGGAACATTGTACCAGATACACACTATGGTCCCTTCCAACCTTACCCATTCTGTGATCCTTTGATTTTTTGCTGAAAATGAGGTGAAAGTGGCCCCTTGGGGAATAAGGTGTGGGAGGGCAGCTTGGAGATGGCATGTGTGCAGAATGAGGAAACCCCATGCAGGCACTAACAGAGAGGCACATCTAGGGTAGAAAAATCCATTGCTAAAAGCCTTTCAGAAATTAGACTTCCTCTCCTCTGGGAATGTTTGTCTGCACTTTACTTAGCAGGTTGATGCTCATCTTATCCTCCATGCCCTCCCTCTCTTAAAGATTAAGGCCATAAATCTCTGTTTCAGCCTTTCTCCCATGTCTCAGACCCATAAGATTTTTCTTATTTAACCTGCTTGGCCACCCTTATCCTTCCCAGCTGGCTTCACATATTAGTATATATAGGTGAGGTGAAAAGCAAAATTTTTCTGAGGAAGGAAATGAACAAAATCCTAAATGAAGAAGAGAGAATGAAGAAGTCAGTAGTAGGACCACAGACAGTCAGAGAAGAGATCTGAAGTCTGGGATAGTGTGGGTGAGGAAGATACCTACTAAATTATAAGCAGCCTTTTCATGATGTTTTATTGCTGAAACAATGATGGTAATTGCAACTGTAAGCAGGAACCCTTCCTCAATTAAACTAAGAACTGCTGGCTAAAGAGTTGCAGCATTTTCCATGTGTCTTGTTTTCACATATGGTTAAAGGTTAATAACTAAACATGCCAGCTAGGAATATGTTAATTTTCTTCCATTATGAAAAATTGTGTTGCAAGCCTTTACCTTGTTGGAGTTACAGACTTAGGGAAATAAAACTTCAAACAACTTCATTGCATTGTCAGTTACCTAAGTCAACCCACCCATTTTTAACATTGCTCCTATCAAGACTTGTCCAGGTATCTTATCAAAAACATGATAGCAAGTTGTTTTGATATATGTAACCAGTGAAAAATCGAGTCTCATAAATAAGCATATTAAGATTAATTTCTCTTTAAACAAGAGTAAATTTTACATCCTCACATTGCTTATAAGGAACTAGGGAGATAGTAGGTTAAAAATTCATATGGAGAAAGTTACATATGCCTTATTCCCACTTACAAAAAAATGGAGCTATTTTAGTGTTTTGGCATATGGAGTTATTGTAGCTCACTGAAAAAAAAAAGCAACAAACCACTCAACCCTGTGTTAGATACCAGATCTCTCTTCCTATTACGTAATGCAGGGAAATATACATACACAGTACAGTTATTTTAAATACAAAGTTTAGCAAGAATTATTGTAGCTTATATGGAAATGGAAAGTTTGAGAAGTTTTACACGTTCCAAAGTTCTGTGGCTGATGAAAAAGTTCCATTTATTGTGAGTCTACTTGCAGCTGGGTGATCTGCAGGAACTGAAAGAGACAGAAAACAGTGAAAATACAGACTGACAATGTAAAAATACAGGAAAACTCTTTGTGCTCTTCCATGGCACTGATATGTAAGGCTAATAACAGCAGCTTTACTCCACTCTTTTCCTGTCCTTAACTAAGAACAGACCCAGATGTTGCAAGAACGTCACCACAGGGAAGCAGGAAAAGGAAGACTGAGGTATAGAGAAAGTGTTTGGACTGAGAGTGTGTTGGGTCGAGTTGCTGAGCTCTGTGGGGAGGTCATGAGTTGGGCTCAGGTGGGCCGGTAGAGCTTTGGTCATTCTGCCGGGGTTTTGGCCATTTGTACTGGTTCTAGACTGTGATGGTGTAACAGCACAGCTGTGGAGCCCCGTGTTGTTTCTGCTCCATGCATGCCATTACTATTTCATCTTCTTTGTAAATCTGAAGCACTCCTGCATTTTGAATGCAGGTGGTAACATGAAAATCCTCTTTACTCAAGATGAGTTGATGTAATGAAACTTCCTATTGTCCCAATATGTTTCATGCCAGAGGTTTACACATGTAGTGGGTGCTAACATACGGCAGGTTTCAGTGTGTTGGGAACCATGCCCTTGACACTGCTCAAGTGTTCACAAAAAGCAAGCAGGAGGTAAAACCTTCTATCACCCTTCTTTAGATTTTTCCTCTGTGAGTTTTGCAAATGTGTGTAATATCTCATATGGTCCAGAAGTTGGATTATTTGCTAAAACCCATGATCCCCTGTCAGTCCTCACTTCATAAAGAACATCTCCTAATTCTGTAACAATATAGATTTGGATATGGTTGATTTAGGCCATCAAGCTACTCCTTTGTAAGATAGCCATAAGCTCTTTTGAGTCATATATTTCATAATGATGTTTCCTCTGCTTGTAAAAGGCTCTTTTTTATACAGTCTGTTTTCCCTACTGATAACAGTGGCTCTGTTCTTGGTTAGCCCATGGCTTATGTCAGTAGATTTTTGAAAGATCATATACACATGGAAATGAACAAGTAAAAGCAAATCAAGAAAATTAAAAACACAACAGCAGTTACAGAGCAACACACATCATCTGGTCTTGCACAAGTCTTGCACTGGATTTTATTCCACTTCTTGTAGAGTTTATAATTCACTTTGAAAAAAGTCTAGTGGAAAGTATTTTTACTTTAACTAAAACAGCACAGTGGCTGAATTTTCTGTAGAGGAGTAAGACTTTTCTCAAATATCAGCAATCATTATTTGAAGTTACCATCTTCCACTCTGTTCTCGTTCTACACGCTCATGGAAGTTTTTCAGACTCATACTGTATATTTAGCTTTTAGATGTGCAAGTAAAATCAATTCATGGGCCTAAATGCAGACTCTTTTATGATATTTTTTTTGCTTTCCCCAAGCTGTAGTGCATTTGTTTCCTCCTTCCTGAGAATTTTCTCTTAATCCATAGTATCTTCTTTTCTTTTTGTTCTTTTTCATTCCCTTTGTGCTTTCTTTCCCTTGGAAGAGTTTTTTGTTTTGTTTTGATTTTTACAGGAAATTACATTTCCTTTTTTCTGTTTAGGGTTTTTTCCCCTATTTTCTTTCCCTGTGATCACTTCCCTTTTATGTTGCTTTTTTTGACACAACCTTGGTAATTTGTCTATAAACTGGGCACAGCACACATCTCTTTTAGGCATCACCATGTCATATGCATGAGTTCTGCTATCATTTAATCAGAATTCACCATGATCTGACTTACATATTTTGTGGTCGCCAAAAGTACTGTTTGGTATTTAATGAGAATTTGGCTCTGTTGTCTATATGACTATTCATAAAAAGCAGTAAAAAGAAGACCTCAGATCTTACTCATTCGCTTTTAATATCATTTGCATAGTGAATGAGAGGGAGGCTCTTATATTAAAGGATGATAATTACCATTCCCTGTTGGCTTCATAGGGAACTTGGTATTAGTGTGACAATGCCTGTAATGGCACTGGTGCATTGGTACTGGCTCTGGAAAACAATTGGCTTTGTTGCTGGATTAATGGAAGTGTCTCTGGCAGACTTTCAGCCTGTGGCAGCAGAGCCTGTACATGTAAGAAGGTTTATATATGGGCAGCCTGATTTGGAGGGCTGTAGGGTTTCAGAACGTGGATGTGGCCAGGCTGTGCTGGCCAAGACAGGGAACATCTCTTGCATGCCTTTGCTTGCTTGAAGAGATGAAGACTGACTGTCACAGCACACTGAAATGCAGAGCCTCAAATGCCTCCTGGGGGTATACATTGAGAAACAATACCATCATCCTTTCCTGCAAGAGGTAGAACTCACATGTGACCATTTTATGGCCAGGATGACTCCCAGGAAGAGCATTTCTGAACTCACCCCATTACTAGGACTACAGCTACAGTCCCCACCTGTGCAGTTCTTCCCTGAGTATTTTCAATGCAAAAATATAACACCTAGAATACTGTGACTGCTCCCTTCAGCGCTCACCTTGCCAGGAATCTTTGAGTATTCCTTCAGCCATAATTCTTGAAGCATTTCCTTGAAAAACTTCAGGACTGGGACTTGTTGCCATGTCAGCTGTCAGCCTCTGTGAATCGCTGTGCATTCACCTCCCCAGCATATATCACCGGGATACACGTGTCAGGCATCAAGCAGGAGATGATCAGATGAAGCAGTTCCTTAGGTAGTGGTCCATTTTTCAGTGTTAGAAGGCCACATAATGTTACAAATACCAGTAAAAGGTAACTGTTCCCAGTAAAAACACTGCTCAGGAGCATGGTAAGCACATGCTGGACAAAAGGAATGGGAAAGGTACCAAGAAAAGCAGGAAAAGTGAATTAAATATTGAACTTGAGTTGACTTAATTTTTACTTTATTTGCGTTCAAGAGAGGTAAACATTAATGAAACTGCTTATTTGTCTCACAGGCTGAACCATTTATTTAACAATAGAGAATGGACTAGCTAGTTTGAACAGCTCAAGATCTTTCTATATGACTCTACCCAAGAATCTTGAACTACATGGATTTCTTCTGAAAAATGACAAGGCCTCTTCTATGCACATGCCAGTTCAAGTCTGGCCATGTATTTTGTGATAGGAAGATTTTTTTATGGTGGTTTTATGACGTATCCAGTTTGAAATCAGTGTATCATACCATATGGTTTTGGGTAGTTTCCTGTGTAAAGAAAACCAACCATTATTGACACTGTAGCTGGTCTGAGCTAGTAAATAGTCCCAGAGCTGGAACATTGTTTTCTGATGTCAAATGATTCATTCTGAGATTTCTCAAATCAAGATAATTTCTTATTTTAGAAAACTTCTCTTAATGGAAATATGTGAATAGAAACAAATACAAGTATTTACTGATCTACACTTGAAAAGTGACTGAATTCTATATTTAGGGGAAATATGTCTGGAGGGAGATGGGATGTGTGACTTGAAAAGGTCATTGAATACTGTCCAAAAGAGGAGCACTTGTAACTTATTATTAACAAAAAGATGATGGTGAGTGGTGTTAATTGTTCCCTTCACTTGTCTATTACTTTATTGTTTTGACGTCTAGGCCTTAGTGTCTTTATGACTTGGTCTGAATCAAAGTCCCTTTGGCTGCTTCTAATTTATTTGCATTTTTAGGTATATATTCAAATGCAATATTTACCTTAGTGGAATTGTAAACACAGTGGAAATTATGAGAATTTCGCAGTTAAAATTTGTCTTATAAAACGTATTTGAAATGTTATAAAATGTCTTCTCAAAGTCCAGTTAAACTCTTCAGTTTTATAACAGATTTAGAGTAATTTGCAGTTATTAAAAAGGAACACTGTTACACTATCCAAGAGAGAACCTTGACAGTTGTAGATAAATGTCAAACTGAAGCAACAGATGTTTTGCTCTTTGTTGCTTATAGTCAAGATTTTTACAAATACAAAAGCTTTTATAGGTATTGTTATAAACAAAAGATAGATTATTATTATTTGTCCATTACTAGTTTGAGAATCATTGTCTAGGTATCTGCCTTCTAATTCTCAGCAATCCAATGCTGGTTGGTATTTTTCTCTACCTGCCAAAGCAACAGTCTTTCCTGAAGACTTCGTAACCCTCAGAGACAGATATCAATGTTGTCAGCTACTTATGCTATACTGTTGCTTCAGCTTGGTCCAAACTTCAAGAAAATGCTTATATCAGTAGCTGAAAATATTCTTTGCTCTTGATTTCTTGCAGGAAAGTCTTCATTTGCAAAGTGGCAATATCGCTTCAAGCAGCTGAAGGAGTTTTCTTGATGCAGTCCTCTATGGTGCTCTGCAGGAGCTGGAGGTTCTCAGCACTTGGGACTGTGGCATGTCACCATTTTGCAACTGCAGTAAATTATGTTCTGCTATCTAAATAATTGTTTTTTCCAGCCAGTGTGTAGCAGCTAACAGTCACCTTTATGTCTACAGAGCTTTTCAAGACTATTTTCTAGTGTGAACTGGATGAGCTCTAGAGTCCTTTTTACAAGGACCAACTACTGTAGCAATTGTTAGTCCTTGAAATATTAGATAAGATCAGAAAATCAAAAAGCCAGATGTAGAATGGAATTAAACTGACAAGCAATAAAATATTTTATTAATAATAAAATATTAACAATAAAACATTTCATAAGCACATTAGCAGCAAGAGGAAAATGAAGGAACAAGGGGTTTGCTATTCAAGCGGACAAGAATGAGAGTTGCAAAGAAATAAAAATATTGAAGGCTTTTTTGCTTCAGTTGGATAACATGATCCTCGTTTACACTTGAAGGGTAAGAATTCAAGCCAGAATAATAAACAACATGTAAGATAGTACCTAGATAAGCTGACTGCCTTGGGCCTGGTGAAATCATAGGGGGCTCCTTGAGACCATTTTATACAACACAGATGAGGTTACAGAAAACTGAAAAGGAGCAAACAGTTGAAATTTGCCTTATCTAGTTTTAGATGTCTACAGAATAGATATCTGTATCTGAAAGTCCATGAAAAGAAATTGGCACCTCAATGGTGAGATTCTTTTGGCCTGTTTTAGACACTGGCGTAAAGATTTTATGAATTGTGCCCCAGACTCCACTGATTCTTGACTAAAACTACTCTGAAGTGGGTGCATGATTTGCTTTAAAAGCTGTGCTTTAATAGTATTTGTCAGTTGCTTGCTATTAAACTGATAGGATGTATCAGAAGGATGTCACTAAAGATCTGTTCTGTTTCTGGTAGATTGCTTAGTACCTTCATTAGTAAAGAGGATGATGGAGACCAGAGAGGGTGGTTACCACATTATTAAGATTTCTGTAACAGAAATAGCTCCATACATGGAGCAAGATGATGTCAGAACTCAAACTGATCCCATCAAAGGCTGGGAAACATTGATAAAAGTCATTGAAGACAAGTGCAAAATATTTTACTGTAGTCAAGTAGTCAACTACACAAATATAAGATAGGGACCACCAACACCCTACAGTTGTGGAAACAAGATAGCATATCCAACCAAAACTCCAGCAGATAACACTTTTTGCACAAACATGACTGAAGCATCTAAAACAGGCAAAATGATGCTCCTGGTAGATTTAGCACTGATGTGACTTCACAATTTCCCAGGCTGAGACAGAAAACAGGGAAATGTTTCCGTGCATGGGTGTGACAAGCAATCAGCATGAGACTGGTTTAGCAGAGCAATTTTGGCCCTCCATCCTGCAGCATGCACCACATGGGATGCTAAAAACATAATAAGTCCTTTGGAAATATGGCAGCCAGTGGATAACACCTACTCATCCCACCCCACAGCTTTGTTATACCTCCCAGAAGAGTAATAAACCTTCAAGAAGCACTTTGCTGATCTACTGAATTCTCTGGAGAACTACAGGTAGCCTTGTCTTGGTTTTAGGGGTTTGCTTGGGGTGGGGTGGGTATAACTGTTTCTTCATCTTTAGTCCCTGTATGAGAACACACTGGTGTCACATAAAAATGCAAGGCCTGGTTCCTGTCTCCTGTGCTGGAGGAAGGGAGGGAAACACTTCCCTTTCCTCTTTTATGGGATGATTTCACCCACCAAAATTCCCTGAGCAACTGCATCAAAATGTAAATAGTATTTTAGCTCATTTTACTTCTCTGTGGTCATCTGTTTACTTTCTAGGGCTGAACATTTTCTCTTAGAGTCATCATTAATCTTAAAATTAAGGTAATCTCTTCTGAATGCCTAAATTTTTTTATCAACTTTCTAATTGCCACCTCAGAAATGAAGCTGCTGAGTAATCAATAATCTTGTTCAGTAGGAACAACTGTCTTTGCAAGGTAATGGCCAGGTCCTGCTATAATGAAGGCAATGGTAAGTTTTCTATTAACTTTTATATTAGGAATCATGTTGGAAGCCGGATTAAAGAAGTTCGCTTGAGGCAGGGTTTTTAGGGAGAAGTAATCATCATTTTTAGACTGTAAGGTTGGAAAACCAGACAAATTTTGGGACACAGAAGCTCTTCTTTAGATCTGGAAAAGGTGTGTCAAACTTCAAATCCAGTTTAGGAACTGTTCTTTGTTAATCTGCTTGATTTTTTTTTTTTTTTTAAGGGTGATGGTCATCAGGAAAGGAGGAATAGACTAGTAAATATTACAGAGAACTGGAGTTCAGGATTTTATTTTTCTTTGCTTTGTATTCAGCTAATTTAATTCTTCAAGCTGTGTTTACAACTACTTGACACTACTATAGTAGTTTTCATTTCTAGTTTCCTCATAGCCATTGGCTAAGTGATGTTGGGACATAAATGTGTGGCTACAAGGTTGACATTCTTTTATTTGCTGCTACAAGAGCACCACTACCTTTTTGAAATAAGGAGACATTTCATTCAGAACATCCTTCCATCTAAAATTACTTATAGTTTCACAATAAAAGAAAATCAGTATTGCCATGATTGTTATCGATGTTTTATAAGCGTTACGGTTGTAAATCTTTGCATTATCTATCACAGATAAACAGTACATTTAATCTCTTTGTGACTCTAAGTCTTATTCTAAGACTCTTACCCTAAGTGAGAGTTTCAAAGGCTACTGGGAATGGAAACTACTTTACACAAAGGCCCATTCAGTGGGTCCCTAAAAAATATTTTTCAACTGCTGCATGTGGTAAATGCCTTAGCTTATCGCACCTGAAAATTTAACTACTTCAATTTTTGCTTTTGGTGTTGCTGTTAAAATCTCTTTGGTGATTTCTGTAAACAGTTTGATATTTTTAAAAGATTTTCAGCATTATCTATATTAAGATTTCCTGAGGAGTGAAAATTGACTTGAATGAGGCAGCCACATGGTGGACAAGATCCTCTTATCTGTGATAAGGATTACACCAATTAGTATTTTAATATCATTATTCATAACTAGCCAGAAGTGAAAATTCTCCTGTGGTAAAGTTCAAATCTTTCAGCTATTTAAAAAATGTGACTCAGGTTACAACTCTTTTATGTGATTTATCCAAACATACTTGCTCATAGATGGGAATCCAGTGGGTATGGGACACATCCCTTGCCATGGAAATTGCTGATCCCGTGGTTCACAGCTGTAACGCGCACAACATGTTAGCTAGTAAAGTAGCAGCAGAATAGTTAGTGATAGTTTCATTTACATATCCACAAAGAAATGCCCAAGTAAGTATACATAAAAGATTGTATTAAACAATAGCTGATATGTCAGCTTAGCCAACAGAACCTGTATCTCTGTGCAACGCAAGACTGCCCTGTCTACACGGTTTTGAGATTTGCCACAGAATTTTTAAGCAGTGTAAGAACTGTGAAGAGTCCTGTAAGCAAGGAGGTGTTCTGTGCATGCATTCCAGAAACCTTCAGCTCCATACAGTGCTGAATCCAAGAGATACATTTATGGAGTGATGCACCAAAATGGCAAAGTCCCCCACGTCAACTCTGTTGGGGAGGCAGGTGCTACAAGGAGGGACAACTCAGGGATGATCTGTGAACAAGCTGATAAATCCCAACTCAGAAAGGAGATATGAATGAGCAGCGGAATGTGGGAGTTCAGGGAATCAGCACAGCACCCACACTATGAGCACTTCAAGGCACTTTGTCATTCAATACAGCTCAGTGTTTTGGATGCAGGTTGTGATCTGTGAAAGGATCCCACTGTGGGGATGGGAAGGAGAGCATGGGTCAGGCTGCCAACCAGGCTGCCTTACTTGAAGATTGGAATTCAGCTGAACAAGGCATCCTGTCTGCAAGTAGGACATAGATGATCTCCACTAGTAAAACTGTTTTTGCTGACCTGTAGTTCAGTTTGAAAATGAGACTCATATCAAGAATATAAGATGTTTTAAAGGATCAGGAGAAGGTCATCTGGCCTCACATGTATGTAGGTTTTTTTACTCTAATGTATTTCCCTACTTTTTCACTATGTTTCATAATACTTTCCTCTATGAAAACAAAAGAGTGAAAGGAGAGAAGAGACGAAAAGATCTGCAGAGTAGTCTTTCAACTTGCTTCTGTGCTTTGCTGCAGTTGTCTTTGCTGCTTTCTCCATGTTTATTTTTACATAAAATACTTATGCCCAACTTCTTATTTGAGCCAATTTGCCATTTTTGCTTTGTACCTAATCAGTTTGTAAGCCATACATCAATTCTACCTATATTTATGTATGTGATATACATAAAATTTGTGTACAAATATATAATTATATAAACATAGTAATATTTCCAGCTGACGAGGCTTTTCTTGTAAAAGTGACAATAAATTTAATAGCTTTAACTTTTCATTATTAGCTAGCTTAGAGAAACCGGCTACTGCTTTCTCCATTTAATGACTTATGTGTGAAAGTCATTACCATTATTACGAGAATACACAGTAACAATATTTGGTGCAATCATGGTGTGCAAAGAATATACAGATGGTAATTCAAGAAAGAGAAAACTAAAAGTGAATTGGAGAGATTCATGCAGAAAGACTAGATTTTGAAATAGCAAATGTCAGGTTTCAAGGCAAGGTTTTGGTCTTGAAGTTGCAATAGCAAAGTAATAAATGGAAATTATTTTAATAAGTTACTCAGAAAATGGCTAAACAAGTGCTATGCAGAAAATGATACTTACCACTTGTGTAAGGAAAAAAAAAGAATGAAAGCACCAAATATGTATTTTCCTCCCAGACTTTCTTATAAGGTTTTATTCTGTGCATGTTACTTCTTCTCTTGGAGGAAAAAAATAAAAAGGCAAGGCAATCTTATTTCTCTTAAAGCTGGAAATCAAAATTTTCCAAACATTTTGATTTAAGATGTAATTTCTGTTATTAAATAAGTTACTGTATCATTGCTAGCCAAAGCTACTTCCTTTCCAGCATACTTCTTGTTAAGCTGAACCTAGTAGAATACCAATTTAGAGGCTATTGGTGAGAGCACTTCCTTGCAACCCTGCCTGCAGGTGTAGGGTGTGGTTCTCACTCTGTAAATCACTCCACTTTGACAGTGATCATGGATTTGGGAAACCAAAGATGGTCACTGGTAAACCAGGCACAGGCACAAATGACTCTAAGAAAGACTTTCTGGATGTTAGCCATTCTGCTGATGGATAAGAATTATTTTTAGTATTTACAAGTTCACACCAGTCAACTCACATGTATATATAGGAAGAGTTTGAAAATGACTTGCACCAAAATTCTTTGGACAGTTTTATATTCAGTTTGTACCAGCTGATGAGGTGAGTGGATTGGAATGTTATACCTAGTGATTTATGAAGACAGCAAGTCTGTAATCTTTCCTCTAAGTTAAAGCCACCTGGCAACCATGATGTGGGAATCTGCCCAGAGTAGAGTCAGAAATGCTTAACCATGGAAAGCATTTCAGCCCTACAAAAACCATGTAGATCATTAGTATCTATCATCTTTGAAGCAAAAATGCTGTATTTATGGGGTAAATTCTTTGTCTTGATATTTTTACTGCCTTTTCCCATCAATGCATCAAACATTTTTCGTTTAGCTGGCTTCTCTTTATGTGTGTGAGTGGACTTGCTGTGTAATATGAAGACATCTGAATTCTCCTCTAAAAATGTCTTTCCAGTGACTGCATGGAGAGCCCAGCAAAATTATACTTTTAACTTGAGAGACCCTAAAGTAAGGGAAGCTGAATGTAACATATTGAGAGTCTTTGTGAAGGTCAAATCCAAAAAGACCATGCCTATACCAGTGAACTGAAATAAACCAGCATATAGGTCCATGCCCAGGTACCCAGGCATTTGTGCAGTTTACCTCTCAGCATCATCCTTGATGCAGTTTTAGCCATGGCCAGCTAATAGTTGCAGCCAGTGCCTGGCCACAGTCCAGTGGTTAACACAAGCCAGGGACTGCTTTCCACAGCAATTTGAATAATCTCCCTGTTTTGGATGAAGATTATAGTGAGGAATAGAGAAGACAATTTAACGGTGTGTATGTGAATGATGACATGGCAGCTGGCCTTGGGGCTGCAGAACAGTCACTGGAGCATTGTATTTGTTAAGGCAAATAAAACCAAAAGGACTTAACTGCTGCACCTCTTAATTATGTGTGCTCCATCACCAAGTGGAAAACAGCAAGACCCTCTCTTCAAACAAAAGGAGTGTTAGCAAAGAGAATGATCAAAGAACTCCTAGAGCTATACAGCAGGAGAGGCTAAGGAGCAGAATAAGACTTGGGCCAGATCTCCAAAAGTAATTGATTGTGTGTTTTCACTTGGGATTTTCAGCTACAACTCCTCTTGTTAAGATAGGCCCATAGGACAGAGCTTTTACTACAAAGGGTCATTCTGAATACTTTCAAGGAACTCAACACATGAGCCAGAAAGAAGACTGAAAATTCAGATTAGTATCTCAGTCCTTAAATAACACCTATTTATACAAATTGCAGAAGTTTTGATTGAATAGAGTCAGAATAAGTTTGATGCTGTAACTTGACTGTTAGAAAAATCACTAGGTACACAGGAAAGTCAAATTTCAGTCTCTCTTCAAATACACGGATGCAAAGGGTCAAAGTAACTCTGGAAAAAAGAATCTTAATTTTCTTCAAGCTTTTTCTTTTTTTTTTTTAAATCTGAGAAAATAATCTATTTTGCCTAAATAAGATAATGTAACATGTCTTAGTTTAAATGTAAGCTGACCTGTGCAGTGGAGTATGTTGAAATCTTGTTCTCTGGCTTATCCATACTGAAGTTATTGTAGAAGGGAAGCAAGACTCCTTCATCTACTTCATCCCATGATGACTTTTTGTCTGTGAATACTTGGGAAATAAGAAGACAGCTTAGGTGCTTGCCTAGGATTTGGCCCAGCACAGCGGCAGAAATCACCTCAGACAATTCAGTGCTGAAGAACTAGAGTGACAGCCTTTTATGTTGGATTTAAGTCTAGTTTCATAAGTCATAGTATTACATTTGTCCACTTGTTCTTTGAGATGCCTAATATTTTGCCCATACAAGACATCTTTAAGAGTATAACATTTATTTATATTGTTAGGGCTTTATCCAGCACAGAACTAGCTCATGCTGGTACCTTTCTCTTTAGCACTCTGAGTATTTCCAGCTGGTGACACCAAATAGCCTTCACTTCCTCATGTGGAACACTCACCAGTTGTTTTACCCCCTCCTCCTCTACTTTTTATTTTTGCTGCTGGAAGGATGTGGGTGATGATTTATAGAGCATGTCCAATTGGCTCTGTTTGTCTGTGCTGGCCTGCTTCATGCACACTGAGGTCAGTGCTGTATTTGTAGGTAACCATCCAAGGAAAACACCTCACAGCAGGCAAAAATGCTAACTAAGTAAAACAAACTCACGAATGCGATCATCTGTTTAGCAAAGTTTTCAGCAGTCTTTTCCATTGCACTAAACTTTCAGTCTGGTTCCACAAACTCAGAAGTGAACATGGCACCAAAAAAACCTCAGACATCTTCATGTATGTAGGAGACTTGATTTGTTGAAGAGTGTTTGGATGAGGGAACAGGGAAAGATCCTTTTAAAAGATGGGGTTAGTAATATGTACATGTTAGTCCTAAGTGTCAAAGAAGAAGAAAAAAAAAAAAATAGGTGTGTGTGTGAAACTAAAAGTTATGGGGTTTGTTCAGGTTTTAAAAGGCAAAACTATAAATACAGAACAAAATCATCGCCTGTTCCCATTTTTAACTGCATAGTGGGCCCCCTTTGCTACCTCTGATGTGATCCCCAAGGAGAAATTCTGCTGATATTAAGGGGAGTTTTGATCTCATTTACAGAGCTGGGAGCTGACCCCAGTCTCAGATTTTCTGTATTTGTAAGGCCAAAAGTATCTTTCATCATGATTGAGTACATCAGCTTGTGCAGGAATTCCCAGTTCTGCATGAGGGCAAAATGTATTGGCAATTTCTCCACAGTGAGCATCCAGAGATGAGCATGGAGAGCCTGCAGTGCAGGGAGCCCCGAGGCAGGGGGGAAGAACCGAAGTCATGGCCATAACTTTCTTAGTGGAGCAGGCTGGCCACGGGCAGA
>NW_020956170.1:185818-187541 GCF_003031625.1 Empidonax traillii | reverse complement strand
ATCAGCTTGTGCAGGAATTCCCAGTTCTGCATGAGGGCAAAATGTATTGGCAATTTCTCCACAGTGAGCATCCAGAGATGAGCATGGAGAGCCTGCAGTGCAGGGAGCCCCGAGGCAGGGGGGAAGAACCGAAGTCATGGCCATAACTTTCTTAGTGGAGCAGGCTGGCCACGGGCAGAGTTGTAGGCTGTGTTTTCTAATGTGTGGTTTCCTTGAATAGGTATAAAAAAGGACACATGGGAAGATAATTATGTGGAAGCATGTGAGAGATTAATGGCATCCAGTCCAGTGCTGAATTCCCACAGCATGGAGTTACTGGGCCATGTGGTAGAAAGCCCTACAGAAATGACAGGTAAACTGCAACAGATACATACCCCTCTGAATATCAGGTGGCATATGCTGTGCTCTTTACAAATTGCCTCCCCCAGCCCGGCCAGGCTCCCAGCCCCTCTTTGAGGTAGGAAGTCACACTGTGCCCATCTGGCAGAGCCTGGCTGCACCTGGCAGCTCGCTGCTGCTGCGCCTGTGCCCAGGTTCACCTTTGCCGTAATTAGTCTGTATCTGATTTCAGCTCAAATGGAAGGGTAGAAGGATAGCAAATTACTTGCAAGTGGTTTGTAGACTCTGTGAAAGCTTTCTTTCTAGCCCAGCATTACTACCCTGCTGAAGATCTATCCCTGCAAAAGCAGAAAGCTTGCTTTTTTTTTTTTTTTTTTTTTTTTTTTTTTGGTAAAACAACTACAGCTGTGTATATTCCTCTGTTGTCTCCAAGCCCAGCTCTGATTTTATACTCACTTCCAATCCTCTCTTTTTCCTCAGCACACTTGCTTGTGAGACAGGAAAAGCAAACATATTTTTTCAGTTTTACAAAACTCCACTGTTTTTCGTTCAGTACAAAAGTTTTGACAGATGAATCTATACCAGAGAGACTTCATCCAATTGTCTCTAATTCATCAATCCTCAGTTGCAATAGTGGAATTCTTAAAACCCTTACACAAGGCAAACTCGCTCCTAATGTGGAGATAAAACCACTTCAGGTAATTCAGCGTAACTTGATCTGATTTATTAATATAATGCTTGTGTTTTACGGACATTTGGGGAAAACTAATCTATTAGGTCCATCTCTGCAGCTATGTCAACATTATTTAGATCCCAGATATCACAGAGGTAAACTAATCTGGCACAAGCCAAAGGAAAGAGCTTTACTTTTAAAGGGGACTGTGGACCTGTGTGATAATAGGTGGAGAAGCAGGAAATCAGTAGCTGCTGTCAGAGTTCCCACATTTGTCTGCATTGCCTAACAGTTTCACAACAAGTACTCTTATTGCTCCTAAGTCTGCCTGTCTACCTCCCAAAATCAGAGGGCTGCATCCTGCTTTCAACCTTTTCATGTCATTGGTTCATAGGTACATGGTGGACATCTGCTAATGAACACGTGGATTTATAGGAGCTTTTCCATCATCCAATCAATTCTTTTTAAATTTCATTAATTTGGCCATAGAACTGTACATGCTATTGTGCTCCACAAGCCAAGTCTGTTACCACCAGATAAGAAAGACATGGATCAAATTTGCATTTTTACATGTGCAAATGAGAAGTCCCCAGCTTCCCCTCCCCCTCTCTTTCCAATGCTTGTCCTTGCTTTTTCAAATACTTATTTTTCTTCTCTCTCTTTTTTTTTTTTTTTTTTTTTTTTTTTTTTTTTTTTTTTTTTTTTTTTTTT
>NW_020956170.1:101810-185193 GCF_003031625.1 Empidonax traillii | reverse complement strand
ATTATTTGCATACATTATACTTTTTCTACTTTAGTGGTCTTCTATCTCTATGCTGAGCAGTACAAGTGCCTATATGACAAAACCCCTCCTTCTTTTGCACACATGCACGTACACATGAAACTGAAAACATGTTTTTCATTAGCATAGCCAGCGCAATGGAGGCAAGAGGAGAAGTATGGAGAGAGTTTGAGATTTATGGCATCAGACACCTCATGTGAATGAATGTTCATGCCTTAATGCAACTAGCCACAGATAGAAGATAAGCCCAGCACTGAAAAGAAAAGCTGTGGTTCCATATTGTGAATATATGCACTTACATTGAATTCTTTTTTTGTGTAGCTTCTTATTTCAGTCTAATTTACTACTTACGACCTGAGTCCCAAAGCACATTGAATCATTCACACTGGATGCAGATGTGCACACATTAAGAACACATGTGGAAAGGTAAAACTTGTGTTATAGCTGAGGGTAGACTTATCAGCATAATGGCTGCAGAGTTAAGGGCTCCAGGCTAATGCACAACACATACAGAATGCCCTGTGCACACCCTACTCTGTTTACAAAAAGGGTGTAAGAAATTTTTTCTTCATACCTAGGAAATATATTTTAACCTTATTTTTCTTCCCCATTTTAATTTTAGATATCAATTAGTAACAGCATTATATATATAACAGTAAGAAAGTTTTTAGTATAAAAAAAGGAATATCATTAACAATTCTTTTATCACATTCAGCTACAGAGTAATTTAGAAAATGCCTGATTTCTTGCTGAGAAATTGAACCAAGACATTGTTCAGTTATCTGAATACAGCATCAGGAGTCACTAATTTTTGAGGACTTTTTTTCTTGTACTGACTCCCTGGGACTGTGATCAGGTTGTTTCTCCAACACATTCATAAATGTTTTTTATAATACAGTAGATTGCATCCACAGGTTCTGAACGTCCATGCATTATTGGTATTTAAGAATCAGATCCAGGGTGCATGCAAATGGATCCAAGATGATGAAATTCAAGATAGAGTGGCATATCCATCATATCTGTTTTTCTCAATATTGGCAAATCCAACTTAAAGGTATATATACAATTCCTAGATGAGGCTTACAGGTCAGCAAATGTCCATTCTTAGTGAGCCAAATTAATCACTTGGGTAAACACTATGGCTTTATTAGTTACACCAATGGTTAATTAAGTTAATAATTTTCAGTGAAGAAAAAGTTATTATGTGCATTTCAAAATTGAATAAAGATACAGAAAAGGGGGACAGTGATCCTATTTTTCCCCCAAAAGTCAGTGTTGCTAAGCTGAACTGTTGTGAGTTCAACATCTACAATAAGAATCATTTACTGGACTCTTTCAAAGTTTTTCTGTTACAGTACTCTCCCACTGAGGGTCCTTAACCTCATGGCTTTCAGTCCTTAGCAGCCAGATCTCTCACAGTGGAGCATGAAGCAAGAACTAGTCTGTGTGGTGAACAAGTATGGGTTTGGCATAGTAATAGAACTGTGTAACATTTTCAGAAAACAGCAAATTCATCCAAAAATTGATTGTCCCCTAGGAATCTGAGTGAAGTTCCCAGCTTGGTTCCAGCTGGCCGAAGCTCAGCCTGCTGAGTCAGAGAAGTGGAAGTGTCAGCTCATGGAGGAGATGAGTGCTCGGGTCATCTCCTTGCCTGACTGTGGCTTGGAGCATCTTCTAAACCACTGCACGCTACAGCAATAAATTCTTCCCCTAGAACTTTTCTTCTTGTTATAAAACACTGAAAGGGTTTCTGAGACAAATGAAAAGTACCATGAAAGTGTACTAACCATGAGAGATGAAAGTCTGTCACCTCCACATGGGCTGCTTGGGTGCCAGTCTGCGCATTCATGAGCTTATGTTTATAAGGGCATCAGGGAAGGAGACTGGGAATGTCCTGCTCCTGCATAGCCCATACTAACCCAGAAAATAGAGTATGGTCTCAGTAGTAGGACATGGATATTCAAATTTCTTAGGAGCCAATAGAGAAGTTTAGCCTGAATATTTTGTATCCTGGAGTTAACACAAGGGAGCATCCTCTGCTTTTTGATCTCTGCTTTCTGTTTAGTTTTACGATTTTAGACTGTTTATTTTGCTTTTCAGAAACAAACTTGATCCTTCTCTGGTTTAAGTAGTCTGGAACACTTCTCTTGAATGCAATTTTAAGGGGAAGGGGGAGTTAAGAAAACAACAATTGGTTTTTCTGATTTTCTTCTTTTTTTTTTTCTTTTTTTTTCCCCATTCAACGGCCATAGTGAAAAATCAATTATTTACACTGCACAGAAGGTTCATGACCCTGACACAGATCCAGGGCTGGAGCAGAACCAGTGTAGAATATGCTGCAATCCTGCATTAATTGATGTTATTTAGCAAACACTCTTGAATCTATGACAGAAATTTTGTCTTCATAGACCAAGTACACTAACCAGGTTCTCTATTTTTTCCCCAACTGATACTTGAATGAAAAAACATATGATGTTTTTTACATTTTTATTGCTATTATAGTATGTGCGTACCAGGCTAATGTTAATGTCTCTTTCTTTACCTTATCTGACCAGTTTCTCTATAAATAGGAAGGAACTACCATTACAAGTATGGTAAGCAGATGGGTAATAATAACAGATGAATTGTGAATGTGGAAAAAAAGAAATAATGTTCTCTTTCTGGTGCTCTTTATACATATTTGTTATAGTTCATGTATATAAAGAAAGATATTCAGAAGATTCGTGGAAGACAGAATCACAAAATCACAAAATATTCTGAATTAGAAGGGAAGAGAGATAGGAAAAGGAATGCCAAGAAGGAATTCACTAGGTTGTGATTTTGTGTCACGTCACAATACATACGTTTTGTCAGAGACAGGAGTAAGTTAAATGAAAGCTAACTGCATTCTAGAGATGGCTGCATGGAAGAAATTTTGATAAGGAGAAAAAAAATCTGTTTTATTTATACCAAACTGAGACATCTGAGAGATGAGGTCATCTTGAAACATTTCCATTTCATCTTTTTAATGAAGATATGTCATTTGCTGTTTACAATAATATTTAATTTTTACCTGGTTGTATCAATCAAGGTCAGAAGCTGATGATGGAGTTGAGTAATCCTTCATTTATTTTGTTTAAAAGGCTTCTTTCTATTAATAAATGATGTTGAGCATGGCTCTTTGCCCTGGGACATCTCAAGAATCAAACAGAAGAACTCATTTTCCATAACCAAATTTCTAAACCTTGTCTAAGTGGAAGTCAGCATCATATCCCAGGCATCTCCTGGATGCTCTCTGTTCTTTCTCAACATGCTGTGTTCATTCTGCTACACAGATAGATAGATGGACTCACCTCAGTCTCAACGTTTGTTCACTGCTGGGCCACTTGGATAGCATAACCTGTTCTTGACAATATTTATTCTTTGGAAAACAGTTTTCCATTATTTCATCTATCACTAACAAAGGAACAGGTAGCTCTTCTGTAATGCAGAAGAGGTTATAGCTCATGCCCAACCATAGCATGAATAATCTCGCACCATATAACCACAGAAATGTATCCTTTCTTTTTCCCTTTAAGGATGGAGACTCCTAACTGTTTCCCAAACCTAAGCATCAATTAAATAAATTCTTTTAAATTAATGACTATTGTTACCCTGTAGTTAATGAAACTTGTTGCATGTCTTTGAATATTTCTAATCTGCCAAAGTGTAAGCAAAGTCAAATAAATATAATATTTTCAGAGGCCTTCCAGGGCTTCCACTTCTTTCTGCAGATAATAGCAGACACTAAAGTAGACATTTCAAAGTGATGGTTTCACTCAACACCTGAAACTGATGTGTAAGCTAGTGGCCTGTTTCAGGCACTCTGACTAAATATTTGATTTCATAGTCATATTTAACCTTGAATGTTAGGCTCATTGTAAATAGTATTGAAACTTATCTTTAATGTTTAAAATATGATCTTTCAAAGTGATTTGGTTATTCCAAACACAGATTCCCACTTTGAAAGATGAAGCCCTGGTATTTGTAACTTGATGCTTTTAGTTCTGTGATAGCTGTAACTGCAAATTATAGTTGGCTTTCAAATCTGTCTTAGATTTTATTAACATGATATTGCAGATAATGAGCTCCCTATGTTGGTCTGCTGAAGCACAAGAATTATTTCTCATGATTTACATCCAAATAGTCAAATAATTACTTCCCAGAATGATGGGAGAGGCCAGCCTCCTGTTTCCTAATGATGGAGTGTATTTTCCCCAATATAAAAATATTTCTGATGGTTAGGGGAAAGAAGCTTAATAGGGGTTTAAAGAATGCAAAAAGAATGCAGTAGACAATTGGGAAGTCAAAACAGCCTTGTTGGCTTCTTCACTCAGACAGCATTGGCCCTGGCCTGCTTTTTATGGGAGCCCTGTCCTCAGGGTGCTTGGCTCCTCCTCTGATTAGCAGCAAGGCACACAGCAAGTGCTCTTGATTACATTTCTCATATAGTATTGAGCTGATCTTAAAACAGTGGCAATGGACCCTGAAGTTCACACACACAGCCCTGGTAGGCACTGGGGTTCACGTGAGGATGTGGCTGAACTCTCCATGGAGGCCATTGTGGATGCATTGAGGCCACATGTACTGTGGCAACAGGAAAAAAGAAAATTATGGACACTCTCATACCACCAATGTCAGTGCTGTCAGGAGGACAGCTCAAGTCACCTCTAAAGACATGTATGCTACCCGTGAGAGCCAATGCCTGAGTAAGTCACAGTGTTATCTTTTGTCATCCTAAAACTAGTGACCTGATGCTGAGGACAATCTGAACTCACCAGAAGTGATGTGTAGTATGCAGCAAAACAGAGTAGGTCTAGGATGAATGGAGATAGATTCACAGAATCATAGGCTACCCTGAATTGGAAGGAACACACAAGGACTGTCATGTCCAGCTCCTGGCACTGCACAGAATAACAACAAAAATCGTACCATGTGTTTATCTAAACATTTCTTGAAGTCTGGCAGGTTTGGTGCTGTGACCACTTCCCTGGGGAGCCTGTTCTAGTGTCTGGCCACCCACTGTATGGGAAACCTTTTCCTAGTGTCCAACCTAAACCTTCCCTGACACATGCCATTCCTTCAGATCCTGTCACTGGTCATAATAGAGAAGAGATCAGTGTCTGTTCCTACACTTTTCCCTCATGAGGAAGCTGTAGACTGCTCTAAGGTCTCCCCTCAGTCTCCTCTTCTCCAGGCTGAACAATCCAAGTGACTTCAACCACTTCTACTACGGTTTCTCCTCTAGAACTTTCACTGTGTTCATAAGCATTCCTTAGGATGCTCTTTAACAGCTTTATATCCTTCTTGTATTGTGACACGTAAAACTGCACACAATATTCAAGGTGAGGCCACACCAGTGCAAAGCAGAGGGGGACAATCCCCCACCTCAACCAGCTGGTGATGGTTTGCCTGATGCCCCCCAAGGACACGGTTGGCTCTCCTGGCTGCCAGAGCACTACTGACTCATATTCAACTTGCTGTTGACCAGAAATCCCAGATTCCATTCCATGGGGCTGCAGAGGGCCTGTGGAAACCCACTTTTGTCCTCAGAATTTGCTGGTGATGCTACTAGCTGATAGTAATAGGGTCAAGAATTGTCTGGCCTTTTCCAGACCACTAATTTCACAATGTGTCAAAATGCTGCAGAAGTACCAAGATGGGTTGTCAATGGGTGCCAAAAAGACACTGTCATGGTAGGTCACAGGATAGGTAAGGGCTACAGGCAGAGTTTTGCCATGTCCCCACAAGGGTTTGCAGGCTACTTGTTATTGCTGCCGGACCCCTACTCAATAAATACCTATAAGGACCAGGGTAGTCTTGGAAGCAGCCAAATGGATCTCTGTGAAAGTCTCCTTCATGCTATTAATGCTACTTAATTCCATTGACATTTTCTCTGAGTATACTTGAAAGCTGTTCATTTTTAACAGGGCTGACTAATTTGACATCTCTGCCAATACTAAGCTACCTATGAATCCAGCAGCTGGGTGTCCTTTCTCCTAGCCATCCTCAAGGGCTCTATCTGGTCAGGATTCTTAATCACCAGTTGAAATAAATAAATTGCCTTATAAGCATTGATTGGGACCTCACTTTCTCTTCTTCCATGAGTTTTGAAATATGAGATGCTTGTGCTTTCCCTTGTGTGAACATTTTCCCTGACAGTGCCAGTCTTTAAATCCATTAGTCAAAGTAGACAGCTTCAAGTGTAAGGAGCAGAGCTTATATCTTCATCAGAAGATCACAGGTTTTAGTATGGTTAGGGTCAAACTTGGTTGGTAGAGGTTTAACACTTCTCAGACAAGGGGTAGAATTGAATCCAGTTTTCCCACATTTAAGACTGTGCTTTCTATTGCATTTGCATTGCAGGTGGATTCTTCTCTGAAAGTAAAATGTGAGTCTTGCACTCCATTTGAAATAAATGGTCAATTGCACTAAAGGTGGAATGAATCTGGAGAACAAAGGTGTATTTTCTACTTGAAAGCTGAGGGGATAAGATAAATTCTAGGGCTTAATTTTTGGCTGTATGAATCTTGCTTTGAGGTGTCTGACTTTTCTGAAGCCTTGCCTGAAAACCAGGGCTTTAACCGAGCACTGAAAATGTTGCCATTGGTGTTAGTGCCATAGCTCCTTAGATCCTTTTTGATCTGCCTTAGTCTGAGTCTCATATTCATGGAACTTGAATTCACTGATTGATGCAGCAATTTCCATTCACGCTAAGGTATTTTGGGTCTCCTGATATTTCATTCAACTGAGAACAGAAAATAATTCTTGCTGCAAGGAGGTGATACAAGTAATAACTGTTAATAGATATTGACTTTAATGGAAATGATAGGCTAGATTGTAAATTAATGGTCTGTGTTGGGCAAGGAATGGGGCCCCTGAAACAGATTTAGAGGGAGTCTGTGCTAAGGCTGCCCTAAATGAGACACTTTTAAGAAATCATCTGTGCAACCTGACTTGATGGGGTATCAGCAGGGGCCTCATGAAAATCTGGCTCTCGTGGATATGCACAAAACTGATTGTATTATACTGTCCACAGCCATAAATGAGTACACCAGAAGTGCACTTGCATGTTTATATCTTGATTGTAAAATAATGTTGCCAAATTCCATTACTTTATTCTAAGTCTTGTAATGTTTGGAAGTAGGGTTTCTACTTGGGAGCTACATAAGACTCTGCAAGTCTATGAAATTTATGAAAAAAAAAAGTTATGTTACCAAAGCCAAAGAGAAAAACTGCTCTAGTAGCTCAATATGCTCTAGGTAATCAAATGTTACAAGGTGATAAAACTTGAAAGACAAAAAAAAGTAAAAAGCAGTTTCACAAATTTTCACAAATTTTGGGCACACAATAATTTTTGAAATTATCCAGTTATTTGAAAATGGGCTTGTTTCCAAGTAACCTGTTGTAGCCAGTACAACAGGATCTAGTACCATGAGGAGACAAAGAGAGACATAGTTTTGGAGTCATATGTTTTGACAAGGTAGGCACAATTGCTGCTGGTTTCTCTAGTGCTTGGAAGCAAGCAAGCCTACCTTACATGTGGTTTCTCAACTCCCAGTCAAACCTGAAATTGTCTGGGATCAGATGCCCCAGATGGATCCCTGCAAATCTATGTGGCCTAGTGGGATTTATCTGAGAATCCTCAAAGAGCTGGCTGATGTCATAGCAAAACCTCTCTCAAAGACTTTTGAGCAGCCCTGTGAATTCAGAGAGGTCCCAGCTGACTGGAAGTTGGTGAATGTTGTCCTGATGATAAGTTGGATATGAGAAAAGTTTTACACCCAGAGGGTGGTTGGACACTGGAACAGGCTTCTCAGGGCAGTGATCACAGCACCAAGCCTGACAGAGTTCAAGAAGCTTTTGGATGATGCTCTCAGGCACATGATGTTACTCTTGTGGTTGGTTCTGTGCAGTGCTGAGTTGGACTCAATAATCCTCGTGGGTCCCTTCCAACACAGCATATTCTGTGACTCTGTGATTCTCAGAGCTGCAAAAGATGGCTGGCTGATTGTGTTTTGCTTCTATGAAACTCAGGGCTCCTGAATGAGCAGGAGCTGTGAGACCTCCTCATATTGATGGGCAGTCCCCCAGTGGCAAGGTCATAGTGCCTCTATTTAGCTGCAACTGCTGGACTGGGAGGGAAGTGAGCCCCACTGGTTGCTGCTCCCCTTGCTGAAGGCTGCTCAGCTGACTGAAGGTATCTTTGCTCAGTCTAACATAAAATTGGAATTTGTAGCTACTCAGGGATTTAATAAAGCCTTATACCAACTACAGCCACTAGACCTTTTCTGAGGAGGTCAGCTATGCCTCCCTCTTTAGCTTCTCTCAGCTCCTGGGCAGTCTGCTTGCTGAGATCGATGTCGTTCCATGTTATCTGGAGCACTGCATGTACATGTATGGAGCCAGGTCTTTTGTTGCTTTACATGTGTGCTTGCTTCCTCCAGCACAGGGTGAATGAGGAATGCTCTGATTTATCTTTCAGTAGCATTTAAAATTCTGTAGTAATTTAAATGAACACACAAGACTAAGGGCAATGACAAATCCAGTCGGTGCTGTTTCAGTGTGTATCTGCTATGTTCACAGAATTAGTTTGACTGGACAATATTAATACCTTTTCTTTCTCTTTTAGTAAGCCCTTTCATTAACAGTAAAATAGCATAAGCAGTTCCTTGAGGAACTGAGGGTTTACCAAAGCTCCTTTGAAAAACGGCAAAGTAGTTTTGAATTTTAGAGCTGCAATTAACTGCACAGATCAGTCATAAGGCTGATTTACAGAAGCACTGAGAAGAGATAGCTTCTATAAGCTCTAATTGGAGCCATGGGTTCTTAGTCTGAAAACTCAGTCCCTCAACTGAATATCTAAAAGGTAAAGATCCAAATATAGTATTAACATAGTGTTGTGGAGAATGTCTTTATCAAGCAATAGGGAGAAGCAAAAATATTTCCTCACACAAGGCAAAAACTGAAAGCTATGTATTGCAGTCCTTATGAAGATGTAAGAGGGCCCCCCTGCTGCTTTTCCCCCTCAAAACTATTTCAAATTAAACTTAAAATAGATCGGAAAGGAGCTAAAATTAAAGAGCAACCAAAAGGTTTGAATCCCCTTGTTCACTCGGTTATTGCTTTCATAAATCAAATCTAGACAGCAAATGAATTGGCTGTACTCACATTGTTGTTTATTTGCCATGCAGTTATGGGGCCATGGCAAAGCAAAACAAGATGATCATTGTTTCAACCAGACCTAAAAGCCTTTAGCTTATCCCCCCCAGTCTGTTCTAGCTTTCTGGTCAGACTAGCAAAAGCAAGAAGTAACGTGTTATTTGGCTGCTGCTTTATTTTCCCTCACTCTCAGATCCCTGATTGACTTGACTGTGATGTAAAGGAATTCAGTTTTGTTGTGGCAGTTTGGGGAGAAAGTCACATAGCGAATGCCACCCTCACCGAAAATAGTAAATGCCATGAAATCACAGCTGTTTTAAGAGTCATAATTTACAGGTATTTATGGAGGTTAATGTAATTTTCAGCACACACACACACACACACACACACACACACAAAACAACACAAAAAAACCAACAACACAACAAAACCCCCCAACAAGACTAGCTATCGGCAATGTTATGCCTTCTAGAACCTTTTTGTTACTTCTACATAATGGTTGCTTGACACTTGGAGCTAAAATGAAAGATGGCATGGACAAGTTAAACATACAGGCAGACAAGATGAATTGCCCTGTCAGAGTGTTTTTCTTCATCATCCCCAAACAGCTCTGCAATTAAAAAAAAAAAAAAAAGAGCCATTGTTTACTTATATGTATAAAAAAAGGAGATACCTTTAGATTTTGTTATGCCTCCAGCCTTCTGACTATCCAGTCTCATGGGCCCTCGAAGTTTACTGAGCTCTCAACACAAGATCAGGATTTCTCATGAGCTGCCTTTTTCAATTCCTAGCACCAGTAATTTATCCCTTTTCTGTATTTGGGTCTCAGAAACATATGGATAGTTTTGCTTGGCCATCATGAGCAATAATCCCATATTGTCATATTTGTCAACTATTCCCAAGTGTTAAATTGTGGCTACTAATATCAATGAACAAGTTGAAGAATACAGACTGCTCCTCACACCTTGGCAACCCTCCTGAAAAAACAGCTTTGTCTATAATCTGTCTCAGTTGCTCTCCTTTCATATTTGCTTCAATTAATTTTGTTGAAGTTGTGTACCCAAAGAAAATGTTAAAAAATATGGGAAAAAAATTAAAACATCAACATCAAAAATCACTCTGAAGGTACATCAGGTGTATCTCACTCACTGTGTGATTTCAGTTTTAAGGCAAAGTGTAATTTTCATAATTGGCCATCTTCAATGAATGAAAGATGGAGTGAGGAATTGAAAGAGGCACAGAACAATGTAGTTATTTACTTATTTTTAAAGTACAAATTTAGAATGACATTTCAGGAGTAGACTCTCCACCTTTAACATATGGTAAATAATGCCGCTAACTTGACTCGATTCATTGTGGATTTTCAGGTAGTTTAAGTGAAAACACATTTTTCCTTTAATAATAAAACATGTTCATTAAAGTTGTACTTTACTGTGTTTATATCTCTGCCTTTAGCAGTGCCTCACTGTCTGGTGTGTCTTTTTTTCACTCAAATAGCCAAACAACTATGAAAAGGCAGAAAGCAATTTTATGTTCAAAACTCCATTATGCCTGAAAAAGAAAAATAAACAAACCTAAAGACAAACCCATTCCCTCTGCATTCAATCATTATGATGAGACAAAATGCACATTTTTGTAATCAGAGCTGTATGAAGCCTTCAAGTTTTTGTGACGTGTGGATGGCAAGAGATTAGTGGGTCAGTTCACATGATCTGTGTTGACATTACTAGTGTGGTATCTTGCAAACATGTTTTTCTAAATATTTCCACTATTTGTCAGTTTTTACTGGGGTACCTGCCTTTTTCCACCTATTAGGAATTACTGTAGCAAAGGAGGAAAACATGCATCATCTGGAGTCTGCAGTGGGAGCAAACACCCTCTTATGGATCCAGCCACACAAGTGGTAGAGATTGCCCTTTGTGTGAGGTAAGATCAGCTGGTCTTGTTCAGATCACCTGTGGAATCTGTAAGATATAAACCCCACTGATTTTGTCTGAAAGTTAAAGCCAACTTCTCTGGCAGGTTTAAAGAGAAGAGGAATTGGGAGGTACTGGGGAGCAGAAATCTCATTCCCTTACATGGCTGGACCTGGAGGATGATGTCTGCCAACAAACAGAAAGACTCTGGACAAGAGGAGCAGCTCCACAGTGTTGTGAATTGGAGCTTTCCAGAATTGCCCTGCTGTCCTTGGATGGACGGACTTGAAGCAGAACAGTCTTGTTCATTCCTGGTCTGAGACAATACCCATTCAAATGTAGGGAAATATTCCCACTAACACTGTCATGTTGAGCTGCCTTTGGCTGCTCACTGTTGACAAGGGCCAGTAGTTACTGTGGAATATGCGGTTAAAGATGAAATCTTTTCAGTGATGTTGCTGGGGACAGAGGCAGGAATCAGGGTACAGCTGGTGCTGGAAGCAATCTTGAGCACTGCCAGTTGGGATGAGGAGTTTTCCTTTGCTCCTGGGGGACCGAAGCCCCCTGGGTGTTGTGCAGCAGCTGTGGTCCCTGTGCTCTTGCAGGGGGCTGGCCCTGGCTGATGAAGGGGGGTTGTAACCCCTAGCACCTGACATGCGCGAGGTTTGATTTCTGACTTGGAGGTGAAACACAATACAATTACTGAATCTGTTTTAAATTATAACCCAGCTTGAGTACAGCCTGCAAACTATAGTCCTCCTTGCTCGGCATTTGTCCATGGCAGCCAAAAAGGCTTAAATAAAGTTACTGCATTGAAGCAAACCTGGCAGCTGCTGGGAAAATGCTGGAGTAGGGACAGTGTGGAGCCCAAAGGAGGCAAGGCAGCAGTCAGCTGGAGACTTGGCTGGGGGAAGCATCCTTCTTAGCCTTTCCTTCTGCAGGGCAGCATATGGAGTCCCCCCTGAGGAGGAAGGCACGCACGGCTGACCACACCACCGCAGGGCAGAGGCCATCCGCTGCTGCTCCTCTGCTCCTGGAGCACAGACCCAGGCACAGGGGAGGTTTCTGGTCAGGCAGCATGGAGGAGGCAGCCTCCCCTCCTCTTCCTCCCCATGGGGACTCTGAGCTTTTTCTCTCCAGGGGACAGGTCAGGCACTGCTGTGGGGCATGAAGTCGTGGCCTTGAGGCCAAGACAGAGCCAGTCTGGCAGGGAGGTGAAAACAAAAAGCACTGGTTCATTCGCAGCACTCTCTAAGCATAATCCTTGAATCCCAAAAAGCATTTGCAAATCCTGGTAGAAGCTGGGGCATGGTGCAGGCACTGCAGGGTGTTTATTCCCCCCGCCCCTGCTGGCTGATGATAGCAAGGTAATACTTTGGGATGGTAACACAGCATCATGCTCCTCCTTGATGGAAAGGCACAGAGGCACAGCTGTGCTTGAGTAGTAGAGGCCCCTCTGCTATTGATTTCTGCCCATTCAGCCCTGCTGTGGTATATAAAGTAGGTTTAGTGTGAGCTGTTTGCACCAGGGCTAGATTTATTCTCTGTGAGCACGGTTATGCCTGACATTAGGAACATATCTTGCACAGAATCTCATTTTTAACATCCGCTATAATATGCTTTATTAGAAAGTGTTTGACAAAGGAAAGGAGGATTTTTGGAAACAAACAAAAAGTTGACCCAACATGTTATAGCAGTTTCTAATGTAGGATACCTGCAAAACCAGAGCTTGCCATATGCTAAAAGTATCATATATTTCTTATACCTATGGGAAAGATTTTTCTCTTATATCTGAAATGGACTGTATTACAAACAGCTTGTTAAATGTGTGACAGATCGGCTTGAAACGATGGTCCTTGTACTCCACAGGCCTGCACATTTGCTAATAAACTGACTACATATACAAACAGTCTGTTCCAGGGTTTAAGCTCCTATTACACTGGTTCATGTTTCAACATGCAGCCACTCCGTAGTTTGTGTTTTCAGCAGAACAAGTAAGTGGATGCATATGCATTACAATTCCAGACATCATTCCATACCAGATGTGGTGCCTTTATTTTTAGTACTGCAGGAGTGTCTGCTGACCCTTTCTCACCCCATGTCTAATGAAAGATTGACTGCTCTGGGTTTTCTTATGTTGAATTATATATTAGAGGACAGTGGATTTAAAAATTAATTCAAGATTAATTCAGGGATGACTGCACATGGAATTATTTGGCCAACAGATGAAAAATGAAAATTTCACTACAAAGAAAAAAAATTGTAGAAGTGTCAAATTTTAATCCAATTTTCTATAAAGAATGATCATGTTCTGAGACCCTTCTGAGGACTCCAATTAATCATTCAGAGTGATACCCTTTTTCCACTTGCTATGCAAGCTCCCCTCTGAGCCAAAGCACCATCCGTGCTCCTCCAAAGCAGGGATTCATGTGCTCAGTCAGTAAAATAAATTAGCACTGTACCAAATGGCTCCAAATTCAGGAAAACACAATGGCTGAAGCACACACTTAGGTGAAAGGAGGCAGGGTTATTGCATGGACTAAAAGAGAAAAAAATGTAGTCCCCCTACTAGCCAGATTTACAGCTTCTACAAGGTCTTGTAACTTTTTAGGCAAATGAGAAATGAATCAAAAGCCAGAAAATGGATCTCTTTCATTTGAGACTCTGTTAAATTTTAATGGCAGTGCTAGATGTAATACAGACACCATTGCTTCACTAAATCAAAAGGAACACACAAAAATTAACTATATTTTATCTTATATGTGTAACTGTTGTGGGATTTTTATATTAAATAAAATAAAAAGAGGAGACTATAATAAAAAGCAATCTAATCAGACATGCTAGAAGGTCACCTTACTGACTAAGAAAACAAATGTTTCAAAAAAGGCATGAATAATTCCTTTTAGCTAGAAAAACATATTGGTGAAAACAAGACTGCTGGGTTAAATAAACCCCTCAAATTGTCATGATTTCAGTGATACAGTTCCATGTTTATTCTCTTTCAGTCTAAGTATTTCAATATTGCATAATTTTTATTGTTTGTTGGAATACTTTTCTGCACATAAGGTACATGGAGGATGAAAAGAGGAAAACAGAGAAAACACACTGTATTTTTCAACTGGCAGAATTATCTCTGGAAATAATTTTTCTCTATTCTCATATTCACAAGTTTATTTGTTTGTTTGTTTATATCAGTTCTTAAAATTTGACAGCAGCTATTTTTCAAAGCGGTGAATGAACTGTAGAGAATGAAGCCTCATGCAAATGCAATTGTAAACTGAGAGGAATTGAATAAAATTGAATGCACTTTCCATTGTGGAACACAGAAAATTTAAAGGCCTTGCTGCAATATATGAATAGTACTGAGTGCATAGAATATGTTAATGACTAATTAAATGGGCAGCAATGGTTGCAGGATAAAAACTGCGTCAAATCAAGGGCTGCAGCCTGCAGCAGTGAAGCAGCTGATCAGTATAAGCTCTCCCTACTTCCTGGTCCATTTTGTACTTTTCTCTGGTTTGTTACCTTATTAGAGAGGAAAACATTTAAAAAGGTTCTCCTGGAGGCTGGCTGATTTCTTGCTGAATCAGCTGCTTGCTACTGAATTGATTTCTACATCTTCCACCTCACAAAAGCTAGAAATGTTTTTAATTGAACATTCCCTTAATTTACATGACAAGCTGGTGCAGAAGAGAAAAGGCTGAGAAAGGCAATAAATGCAAAGAATGTACCTTCTATTTACATATATAGCAATGAGAAGGTCTCATATATATGGAAAATGAATAGTTATTTAATATGTGCTGTTTACCAAAAGGCAATATATAAATAAATAAATGTATGTACCAGAAACATAAATTCAGTTGCATTTAATTCTGAAAAACAAACGTAAGAGGGGAGGCATTGAATAAGGATGTGTTGTAAGTATACAATGAATAAGAATAAGGCACTGTTCTTCCTATGATCAGACACTAGTGACACTCGAAATTGTTTTGACAAGAAGATCATTAGTTTTCAAATTAATCTGCTGAATTTGAAATATATTTCATTGTGCTAGCAGAAGAAAGGTAATTTTTCAGCCAAAAATTACAAGCTGAAAACTCTTCTTGAGTTTTTTTTACTTAAAAACTCTTGAGCTTTTAAGTTAAAAGAGTAGCAAAAATCTTTTATGTCATACAAGATATATAGATCTATTATTTATAACCTTATGATAATTGTGTGGAAATCAGGAGCTTTCTCTATGTATCCAAAGCAATTTCTACTGCTAGATTTGGTCTCCCATACTGTCCTAGCCTAAAGTTAATGCAGATTGAGAAGTACTACAGGTTGGATTTATTTCTACCAAAATTGCTGTCTACCATTTTGGGAAGTTTAGTATTTTTGGATGCAAACATGTGAACGTACTGACCTCTGCAAAGTACTTGGGAGAAGAAAATTAAAAAAAAAAAAATAAAAAAAAGAGTGATTATGAAGCCAGTCCTACAAAATTAATATTTAACACATCTTAAATGTTTTGAGATGTAACATCATCCACTAAGACCAAGGTGAGCATGTTCCATGTTTTATTGCAGCCTCTGCTACCATCCCACTCTGTAGCCGTGTGAAAGTTTGCAGTAGGGGGGATAATGATTACTGAGCTGTTGCCTCATTGACTAAAGTGCTTGTATTACTTTCCTGCCTTTTTGGTTTTTATCCCAATTCATAAGTTTGCGAGGCAAGGACAGTGCTAGACCTCATAAGGAAGTATTCTGGGGGGCATATAAATCTCCAGGATTCAGTGCATAAGCCAGCCTGTAATGCTAAACAAGGGAAACTTAGCTTCCAGGCAGATTATCTCCAAACTGCCAGCTGTACTGTTTCTTTGTCTGAAGCAGCTGGTACTGACCAATCTTGGAGATAGGGTACTAGGAGAGATGGATCACTGGTTTGATCCAGTATGGCAATTCCCAAGCTCTTCTACAGTGCCAATTATATTACTGGCAGTCAATAACAATAATAAGATTACCGTGAGGAATTTAACTAATGAGATCAAATAAAGAATCAAAATTTGGTGGGGAAGGGAAGGTTCATCATACTGCCAGATGTCCAAAAAAAATTGACTGAATGGATGTTTTTTTTCCTATGGTAATTTTAAATACAGCTTTTCAAAGTTTCTACTTTTGGAGCCTCTTAAAATAAATTTAATGGTCGCATAAAAAAAAACAACTTGAGGGGAGTGTGGCATACAATTAATGGAAATGAAGGAGAAGTGAGAGGAAGGAGTAGAATGTAAAAGTTTGCAGGTTAGAAATGTGCAGGTTGGAAAGCAACAAATAAAACTGAATTACACAAGAAACCACAAATGAGTAGGCAGGAAACAGAGGAAACCTTGTTGCACTGTCCTTAGAGTACATTATACAGTGTGTCTTCCAACAACAGAGTCTGAGAATCAAAATGATGCCAGCAGTTAGCAGCCAACATCTGAAAGCTGCAAAGCACTGTTTTCTCTGATAGAGGTGGACATTTGGAGGTTGTGAGCACTAGGAAGATTTGAGTTTTGATTAGGGGTAGTGGCTTTTGCTTCGCTTCACTTTCCTAATAAATTCTGTTGGAGGAAAGAATAGGGAGCACTGGCTCTGCTGGAGCTGCCTTAGTCCGTAGGTTAGAGTACTGCGATCCCAGATGGCTGAAGCAACGCCAGCTGGTAGCACTTGGACAAAGAGTTCAGTCTGATGAAACACAGCCTGACAGCTGGTATCAGATGCTGGAGAACTGTAAGTTTCAGTGAACGTGTTGCTATTGGAGTCATGACAGAAATTTCAAGGGAGAAAAAAAAATTAAATTTGAGAGACACTAGTAGAGGATCTCATTTGCATTGAAAGAAGAGTTCAGCCATGCTTTGCTGATGTTGCCAGCTGAGGACTTGGCCTGAAGTTTCTAAGGGCCTGTATACACTCAAAATAGCTGGATCTTAGTATGATTTCTTGTTCGGAGGAACCACTGACAGATTTCAAAAGCAAGCTTATACTTGAGGCCATTAGCTCATTTACTAAATACTGGATCCAGTTGCATTACAGTATTTTGGCAATGGTCCCTTGCTTGCAGTTGTAGTGCTGTAGGGTCAAAAAGTTAGAATTCAAACTTTATGAGGATTTACAAATTAAAAACCAACATGTTTAACTACACCTAAAGATTGATGAGAAGAGCGGGGAGACATATGATAAAGGGAATCCTCTGATGGTAAGGTAGCTGCATTTTGTGGTATTTGGGCCTCCAGTAGACATAGACTTAAATACAGTGTATCATGGGTAATGAAACTGGGACATATCTGTGAGAAAAAAGACAACTTTGAAAGAAAAATCACAGGACTGATATGTGCCCTGACCATCAGCACTTAGGGAGGACTCCAGGGTACACTTCCCTTAATTTCTTTGCTCATCTGTGTCAGAAGTTTCTGGGTACTTTACACTTAGAGGTACCCACCCCTGTGCTGATATTTCTGGTTTTTGACACATCTTCTAAGAATCTCTATCTTCCCTCAGCAGCATATTGCGTATTTCAACATATTGCATATTCGAGCATATCGCATATTCACACCTGTGGGGCTGGGATTCTTCCGAAATTATTTTTTCAGTCTAAATATTAGGTGTGAAATCTAAGCTTGTCATCTGGGCTTTCTCAATAGCTAATAGAGACAGTAAAACATGATTAGAATAAGTGATATGAATTCTCATTGACAGATGCCTATTACCCTCCATTGGGTATAGAAAGAGGATATAAATGGCCTTCTCAGTGAAGATGCTATTAGTGTTAGTTAAAGTCTGGATGGGTCAATCTCACTGTGCTTGAGATTTTAAGACATATCCCCTCTTGGCATGATTTGTTATGTAGGTTAGGTGTGTCCCCATTCATCACGTCATTGTGGTGACTCCTGTTTGCCGATAGCTAAGTCTTTCCCTTCACTGTAGGAAAACCAACATTTACCTTGGGGCTGAGAATCTCATGGCAGTTCTGTGCCCCAAGATATCTATGCCCTTTTGTGTATTTATCTCTAAATACCAAACAAACTGGTGTGGGAAGTCTTAGAGCAGTTTAAAAGACTAGATAAAAAAGAAGGCATAAAAACGGGTGTCCATGATGATGCACTAGGCACATGCCTACCACAAAAAATGGTCTGACATATAAACTCAGTAAGAAAACTGTTTAAAAAAATTAAGTGTTGTGAGTTAACCATGGCCAAGGGCCACACACCCATCCAGCTACTCGGTTGCTTCCCCTCCTCAACAGGATGAGAGGAGAAAAAGGATTAGAAAACCCATCAGACAAAAAAAAAGACAAAGGGATCACTTAAGAATTGCCATCTTGGTGTAATGGGTTGACTCTGGCTGGGTGCCAGACACCCATCAAAGCCACTCTATCACTCCCCTTCACAAGAGGACAAGGGAGAAGAAAATATATAAAAGGATTCATGGGTTGAGATAAGGGCCAGGAGAGGTCACTCACCAAATACAGTCAAGGGCAAAAGAGACTCAACTGGGGAATACTAATTGAATTTATTTATAACAAAACCAGAGCAGGAAATGAGAAGTAAAATAAATCTTTAACACACCTTCCTCCCACTCCTCCCTCCTTCCCAAGCTCTACTCCTCCCTCCAGGAATGTCACAGGGATATGGGGAATGTGGGTTATGGCCAGTTCATCACACATTGTTCCTGATGCTGCTCAAGGAGGAGAGTCTTTCTGCTGTTCTAGTGTAGGGTGCCTTCCACGGGGGACAGTCTTCCACAAAACTCTCTGGTGTGACTCTATCCCATAGGCGACAGTTCTCTATGAACTGCTGCAATGTAAGTCACTCTTCTATGGGGTGCATTCCTTTAGGCACAGGTTGCTCCATCATGGGTCTTCCACCAGGTCCCAAGTCCCACCAGGAAACCTGCTCCACCATGGGCTCCTCTCTGCATGGGTCTGCAGGTCCCTGCCAGGAGTCTGCTGCAGTATGCGTTTCCCACAGGTTCACAGCCCTCTCCTGGACAACCACTTGCTCTGGCATGGGTATCCTCCATGGGCTGCAGGTGGATGTCTGCATCTCTGTGGTCCTCCGTGTGCTGCAGGGGAATCTTAGCTATGGCTCACTCCTGGACCACCTTCTCTCCCTCCTTCTCCACTGACCTTGGTGTCTGCATAGTTGTTCCTCTCACATGTTATCATTCTGCTCTTCTCTGGCTTCAATTACATCTGTACCATAATTTTGTTTTCCTTCTTAATAATGTTATCCCAGAGGTGTTACCACCATTTCTGATTGGCCTAGAGTCGGTCAGTAGCATGTCCATCCTGGAGCTGGCTGGCATTGGCTCTGCTGGACATGGCGGAAGCTTCTGGTAGCTTCTCACAGAAGTCACCTCTGTAGCCCCCCACATAAAAGCTGGCCATCCAAACACAATACACATGGGTAAATCTGACTCAGTTTGGGGAAAAATGACTTAATTTGTTGTCCGTTAATATAGATTCAGGCAGTGAGAAACAAAGCATTAACCAACACCTTTCCACCTCACTTTCTCAGGTTCAAGTCCAGACTCCTCTCTCTTTCCTAAGGGCACAGGGTGAGTGGACGGGATTACAGTCTGGACAGAGTGTTTCCTTTCTTCTACTCCTTCCCTCTTCCACCTTTCCTGTGATTCTGTGCAGGTGTTCCTAGAGGAATACAGTCCTTCAGGAAAAATATGCTCCTATCTGGGCTTTCCATGGGCTGCAACTTCCTTTCGGGCACATCCACCTGCTGAGGCACAAGTGTCTCCATAGTGTGGATATTCTGCTCCATCATGGTCCACCAGATGTAGGGAAATATCTGCTATGGAGATCCTCCTTCTCCTAGGCAGCAAAAGCCAGTACAGGGAGTACAGTGGAAAGATCTTTCACCTAGTAACTGTAAAGATGCTTCTGTTTACATGTTTGACTTTCAGATTTTCCATTTCTAAAGTTTTTTTTTTCAAATTCATTCTTCCTCTCCTTTTTCATCTTTTCCATTTGGCCTCAAAAATAATGAATGGAAGACAAATGGCACACCACAAAAGAAGAAAAGCAGACAACTTAAAAATAACACTTTCAAAAGCATATTGTTTTGGTTTACAGTTTTGACTTAAATTAAAAAAAAACCTTTTTCCAGAAATTATTTTGTATTCCAAAGGTTGTTTTCAGTGTGTTGCTATAAAGATACCAGCAAATCAGCCTTACAGAGAAAAAAAAATAATAGATGATATTGGGGAATCTCTTATCTCCTTCTTTAAGAGTGTCATCAGATCAAAAGGACAACCATATTCTTCTTCCAGAGCTCTGAGGGCAAGGATGCTTTTATTTTCCTTGATGGTATTTAAATGTAATGAGATAATATCCAAAAGTCAATCTTAGAAAAGCAACAGCAAAATGGTTGCTCTCTGTTCTATCTATATTTTTAATTACTCGGAATTATTCCAAGTCAATAATCAATGCCATTTATTCCAGTAAGAATTATTTAATGGCTGAGGGCGATCAAGTCGTAACTCAATCAATAAGTTGCATGCATTTCCTCTTTCCCTTGTCCCTCTCACTGTTTGTCAACTACACTCTCTGTGAAATGTTTCAAATTAAATGGAGAAACTGAGGGTAGAAAGTGTGTTACCTGTATATCAGTTTACTAAAATCCTCATTTTCACTGGTGCTTTTAAACGTTGTCTCAACTGGAATAAAGAAATCTGGTATAATTTTAAAGAATTCACTTAAAGAAATTAAATATTTATTAATTTAATTAATCAATGGAGTTATTATACTGGATTTTCATTATTTTTTACTTTTTTTTTCCTCTAGTGAAATATGTTTATTTCTTTTTTTTTCTTAATTAATTTATTATTATATTTTTGCTAATCACGATATGGGAACCCTTGTGTTACTCTGCACAATTTTATCAGCATAGAAGCCTTGCTGAAAAAGCAGTAAATGAGATCCTAGCACAGCAAATCTGCACTTAGCAGAGCTTTATTCAGTGCAATTAAAAGAGCCATCGTTTTTCTTACCACTGCTAGGTGGTAGGCATCAAGCTGCCACTTGGAGAGATGCCAATGGCATGCACCATTGACTACCCTTCCAGCAGATGCATAATTTACCAAATACAGGGATGAATGAGGTGACAATAGAAGCAAAAGCTGAGCAAACCAAGTAAAATCAACATTGACCTTTTGCATTGCTCCATTCCTTGCAGTGAAAGGTGGGGATGACCCCCTGTTCCACCCAGGCAGGAGGCAGGGAGGATGGCACTCTGGAAGTGCATTATCAGAAAAAACAGCAGACTGCAAGCAGCAGCAGGAAATTCAGTTGCAGGAGATTTATGAGCAATGGTGTCCAGAAACTCAGTGAGGAGCCTCTTGAACTGCAGAACTGCGTTAGGAGGAGCTTATTCTCTCCTCCTTCCCCAGCATGGGCATGCTGGGCTGGTGCTAGGACATTCTGATGTCTCGCCTTGATAAATTTATTTGATGAAAAATAATGAAAGGGATGATCCTCAAGAGTCCTTGGAGATTCCATTAACTCTGCAAATTGAACATATTGATAAGTCAGTGATTATTTTAAAATGAACTAGAGAAATTGAAAGGAAAAATGCTTGTAGAAAGGGCCTGTGCAGAGATTTTAAAATGTAGGTAATATTTCAAGGGTATCAAAATACAGTAAAAAGACCAGGGGTTAATTATATTGGCATGATAGTCGGAACCACATTATTATAATTCTCTTGGAAAGCACTGTGGAGCATATGGAGCATATGAGGGGCCTATGTGTGCATAGTAAGTTCTGTATGGGGATAAGGTGAAGGAACAAGAGCTCTCTTGTGTGTAAGAGGCACTAAATAATAAGAAGAAAATGATTTAACTACTTGATGAACCAACTTTGTACATATCAACACGTTCACAGTGCCCTATCCCCTAAACAGCAACATACATAAATTCACTCACTGCCATGATTCATCTTCATTTTACACAGCAAATACGACCCCAAATAGTCTACAGAGCACATGCTGGAGAGTTGGCTGTTCAAAGGAATGATCACATGGCATCAGAAACTTGGTATTTTGCACTGTGCAGAACTGCCAAGTCTTTGCATTAAAAGTTTGCTTCCCTGCTACAGATTTTTTTTTTTTTTTCCTGAATAAATGTTCGTGTTTCCAGTTCTCAGATCACTGGATTCTTCTGTGTGTGCAGGGATTTGACTGCCTCTGAGAGGATCATCTCAGTAATAGAGACCAATAGAAGACAAAAGATATCCTTGAAGGTACTCCTTGATTCCAAAAGATTCTGCTGGTGGCTTTGAAGGGTGGGTATTTGCTCACTTAATTGGAAATTATTTTTAATCATTTACCAATAATATTATAAGAAAAAGTGTAATCCTCAAACTGAGACTAGGGGACTAATTTTTACATGACTAAAGATAGCTGCAGTAAATCCAACCCAAAAGACTGTTTTTTTATTTAAAAGAGGAGAAATTATACTAGAAGAATACAGAGAGAATTCACAGGAAAAAAACCACAAACCATAAAATGAGTCTTCTGCTTGATTTCTCTTCAGTAGAAGTCTGTGGTGAGCAGAGAAGGGCCTTTAGTTCACAAAAAGAAATGCTACTAATAAATAGTAAATTACTTGGGAGATAAGAAAAGTAACCCATTTCTGTAGGTGGAACTGTGAACGAGGGTCTGGTACTACTTTTAGTCTGGTGCACCTAAATATTTTGAAATCTTTCACTGTGGGATTATATAATTAAATATTCCATGATGTGAGATACAGAAGAAGTATGTGGAATTAAAGAAAAAAAAGGCCATCTGGATTTTTTTTTCTTCTATAAAGTGACTGGTAATGTTTCTCTTACATTGTTTTAGCAGAATTGTTGCATGTACTAACTAATTAGAATAAGGTGTAGAAAGGCAGCAAATGCAGTGTTTATTGAATACATTCACTGAGCTTTGCCAAACTAATTTCTCATGCCCAGTTTATAGAATTTGTAATATGTTTGGGACTATGTTTCTACTTTTCCTTTAATATCTGCACTTACTTTCACAGTTAATGAATTGAGGGTACCAATATCAATACTTCAACTGATAAAATTGTTCATTTACAGTATTTCTACTATAAAATAGAAAACAAACAAAAAAAGCCAAACACTTTAGAAACTGATAGCTGATACAAAAACTCACTTTGTGGCTAGTGTCACTTCTAGGAATCTGTTGATGATGCCTATCTATAATTGACTTAACCATCCATTACAAACAAAAGAAAAAAGAAAAACTGAACTTGTTTAGAAGAGTATAGCATATAAAGGAACCATTTTCAGCAGTTTTTCGAGTATTTGGGCACATGATTCCAACTGGCATGAAAAGGTCAAACTATGTGGCACACAATCAGTTCAGTAGTAGGATTCTTCATAAAATCAGTCTCAATAAAAGCAGTATATAGCTTTTAAAAATTTCTTTATCAGAAAGTAAAAGATGGCCAACCCTTGGTAGAAGACTTTCAAGGCTCGAGAACTAAAAGTCTTCCTCCAAACTCACTCCCATCTCTTCTTGAGAGAGCAGTCATCCAGAGGATAAGGCATAGGGAGTATATTTTAAAACACGTGGGTGTTAACAAACATTTAAAAGTTAATCATTGACCTAAAAGTTGATGTTGTCTAGGTATAAACTGTTACAATAATTTTGTAAATATATTATTACACTTAGAATTGTAGCTACTGCATCCCATCAGTACTGAAATATGGTGTCCACTGTAAATACTCTTTTGAACTCAGCAACAAATAAATTAGAGACTGGAAAATAAACAGGTAAATAAATTCAATCTGTTTGGTTAGAATAAGAGAAGGATGAAAAGTAGGTTAGTCACAGTGTATATGTACTTATGCTTGGAAGCTGAAAATAATTAAGCAAGGGCATTTCAGCCTTACTGACAAATGTATATTTATCTAACCTCAACTTTCAGCCAGTGTCTGGAAGCTGTTCCTTATGTAAGTCAGAAACTTTCCAGTGATTGGAAGCTGAAGTTAAACAAATTCCATCTCAAAATAAGAATTTATTTCTTAACAGAGAAAGTACTTAGAGATCAGAACCTGTTTTTGCTTCACGTGAAGATGGCGAATTCACCATTAGTTTAAATACTGTTGTAAAACGACTACACATTAATCCAGCTTCTGAAAGAAAATGTGCAGCCTGTGGGAAATGTTGAAGACAGAGGACTGATGTGTATTTGCTACAGGCTCTCTAATGGATTCCTTGTTATTGCAAGGATGCAAGGCATTAATGGAAACTTTAGTCTGTCGTGTTCCTCTGAAATGCTTTCATCTTACTCAAGTTCTCAGGCATGAGTAGATAGGGATAAGAGGATGAAACTCAGTGGCTTCAGAGCACTGAGGTTAGAGTACATCCCTCTGGACTTGCATGCAGTGAAATGATGGATGTGACAGATATGCAGCAGCTTTAGAAGGAGTGCCTGAGCCTTTTCACAAGCCATAGGGTACACAGCTCCAACTGTCCCACCACTGTCAATGTTGCTAGATATCACCTGGACCTTCCAGGTAAAGCTTATTCTGGGGTGCCTAAGTTTGTATCAGGTTTGTATGTTATTAGGAGACCTACCGTTCTCCTGACCGACATCACATGTGAGTGTTCCAGGCAGAAACATACACTGCCAGGGATCAGGCACATTTTCCTAGAGATGGAGACAAAGGCAAAAATGAAAGTAAGGGATTGGGGAGAGGAAGTTGAAGTTTGTTCTGTTAAAATAACTGGAGACCAAATGGGAGGCACCCTGTTACCTACAGTGAGACCAGTGCTTAGATAAGCAAAGGAAATGGGGGAAGAAAACAGATGTGAAGTGCCCTTTCCAAGATCACACAGCTGGCCAGCTAGGAGCCTGTCCAACCAGCTGAGGCTCTCCTTCCTAGTCCGGAGCCTATAAATCCTCCAGCATTTCTGGTGCAAGCCACTGAATTCAAATATATTTATAGTTATGACTCTTGCAAATAGAAGTAGTCAAGGAGAAAATTTCATCTTTTACTGGTTTTGCATTGCAAAAGAAACTAGTTTCCCTCTCTGCATAAACAAACATCAGAGGCTTCAGGAAAGACATTCTGATCATTATTAATTTGCAGTAATGATGCAGCAGTGACCTAAACACAGGGAAATAATTGATTGTATTCGTTCATATTAAGATTTTCCCCTCCCTGTCTCTGATGTCTTTTGTTTGACTCCTAGCATAAATAATTGTCCGTTGTCTAAAGCATATACCCTATTTATTGGGTGGGAGCATGAAATAAGTCTCCAGATGTCAGATCAGGACCTTCTTGTCCCTCAATAATGAAAACATTTTTTAAAAAGGCAATACCAACAAAAGAAGAATCCAGCAGAGAAACTGTTTACAGTGAACCTCTGCACACCCCTCCTCTGTACATCCCATTGTAACTCACATAGAGGAACATTTGTAACACATGCCCCTAGCCAAGGGTAGCAACTGGCAGGCATTCCCAATGTGCTGTAATGGGCTACAGTTCTCTGGAAAAGTGAGATTTCATCTTCACAGCTATGCTGAGCCAAAGACGGAGCTGGGATAAGAAATGCTGTCAGCCACTCTGGCATGGTAACACACTAACTCAAGGTATTGTGAAAATATTACTTTTAAGTAAAAAAACTTGGTAAACTGGCTGGAGTAACAAGGAATATGACACTCACTGTCTCACTGTCTCTTCTCATTATTTTAAGAAACCTCATTTTAGAGAACCAGAAAGACATCTTTAGCCTAAACTGTGAGCATTCTGCTATATTTTCCTGTTTGGCAATCAAGCCTTCAAGACAGTCAGTTCCTTAGATTTTCAGAGGTACAGTAAGGAGCCTACCCAACCACACAAAATCCAGTTATGATTTGATCCATATGACCCCCTTGCTCTGGGACAGAACAGAGAAGTTTAAGGAAGTAAACTTTTCAGTCTGCATTGGTATATTAATTTTATATCATATTTTTTTCAGCTCCTGTGATCTCATGAATTAAGTACCAAAGCATGCTCAATGCACCTACAGAAATGAGTCCTGCTTCCTAGAAGAAACAAGGGCAGCTGCAACTGCAGCGTGGGAAGGGAACTGCAGCATCTCAGTGTGGCTGCCTGTTGCTCCCCAAGTCACTCCTGCTTTGCTTTGTCCTGCCAGGCTGTGCTGTACTGGGCTGGGCTGGTGTGGACTTTGGGGAAGTAGGCTGCATTCCCACATGCCCAACCTCTTTCCACCTGCTATCCACCCACTGCATTGCAAGAGGGAACTCCGGAAAAGATATTAATAAGCTATCTCAGAGTAAGGGTCAGCAGAGGAGCACACACACTGCTTAAATTAGTGTGCTATATTTGCAGCAATACTTGCAAGTCGCAGTAACTGAAAGCCTCTTGAAAAGAAGTGTGTCCTCTGTGCTCATGACAAATCATTATTTCTTTCCCTGAAGTTATTAGTATGGACAACCACAGTAATGACTTATCAGACATTTTAAACTAGGATTCTATCTATGTTTCTTTTTAAAAATGTGGTGTAAAACTCTGACTGATTTCAGTAGGAGATTAGATAGAACAAAGGAGAACTTTCTAAAAATTCCTGATAAAGTCATCCCTCTGTCATGAATAAGCACATAAACATGCCTAAAAGAGCAATTATTTTTTTCATGTGATGGAAATAAATAGTGTTAAATGAAACAAGTAGAAATAGATGTAGATAATGAGAATTCCACTTGGAAGTTATTTCAAATTTTATTTTTCAGATTCCCATGAAAGAAAAAGTCTTCACATTGTACTCTATTTTAGCACCTAGGAATCAATATTCAAATCTCAACGAACCTTCTGTGCCAGAGCCAACCAGTATCCAAATTTATAACCTTTGCTGCTTCCACAGGTGGATGACTAACACTGTGTTGAAAGTACCACAAACACAGGTTTGCATGTGGGGAGATATGATTTCACAGATAAAACCTCAATATCACTTCTCAATACTTGCTAGATAATCAAATCTGGAGGATATGTTTCTAGCTTGTGGGGGAAAATAGCCACTTTTCGATCATGAGAGAAAATAGATTCCTTGAAACAACCTCTGACCACCCATGAAGTATAGATAAAAGAGAGTAAATAAAAATTAGGATAGAATGGCTGACAAATTTCAGTTTGGAAATTTTGAGCTCTTTTTATTTTTACAGCTGTCACTGCAATTTCAGAAAATTACTTCTCCGTTCTCTGGCCTTCTCCATCTGGGCATCTCAAACTTTGTCCATTTTCTGGTGTAGAATAAGTTGAAATGATGACATTTCAAATGATGATAAACTAAAATCTGGAAATTCAGATGAAGTTCAACTTTTCAGTCCTTGCTAAGATGTGAAAACAGAAATATAGTGCCCTTACATGTAATTTCCTGCTTCTGTAGCTTGGTCTTTCTCAATATAAACCAAAAGAAATCCAAACCCAAATTGGAATATGCATGAGCTTATCTGAGAGCAGACTATGCCGCCATTTTTTTTATAAGAAATATCTCAGGCCACACCTTAATACCAAGCAATGAACATTTGTGACATTTGAGCAATTGATTTCCCAGACTACATTTCTGATGGTGACTGGGAGAGGATGTTGTGTGGGTTTTCTTTCCCTCTCTCGTCTTCCCCCACCTTCCACCCCCGCTGTTGGTCTTGCTGCTGTGCCTTTGTCATACTTTGTACGATGGCAGGTCTACTTTGGGAAATGATGATTCCAGTGTGGGTGGATGGAAAGAGATCTGCCAGAGGGTGCAAATTTCAAATTGCTGCCACAGATACACACCCTTCTGTGCGGTCTTCTCAAGATAGCAGAAAAAGTCTCTAAGGAATGCCTGGGGTTTGACTCTTCGTGTAAAGATAGACTTCTACTCCATGCATTTTTCTTTCAATATTAAGGAAATAGTGTAAATACAGGTGATACAGCTTAAATTGCCTTAATCACTTTTTCGTCGAGGAGGGTATTATGAAATCCTTACTGGAAGTAGTGAAATATTTGTATTTTTGTCCCCTTTTTTGGCTTGGAAAATTAAAATACTGCTTCCAAGTCAAGGTGACTCACCATTGGTGATCTTTACACTAAAGTCAGATTGCATAATCTTAAAATATTGATAAGTACAATGCATTAGAAGTATTCCAAAGTAGGGTGTAATGCTTACCACTGTAAATGTGGTATATATATATAGTTTATAATGTATAAAGTATATAAATATACTTTGCTATGTGAAATAGATGGGAAATGGAAACACTGGGAAAGTAAAAAAAAAAAAAAACAAAACTGTCTAAGATAATGCTATCAATGATGACATATAATATCTACATCAGCAAATAATATACTTTTCTCAGACAAGAAGAGTGCCTGTGTCTAGCTGTGTAAACTTACTCAGTTTCTGGTTCCCTGCATATCTATCTTTATTAAAGGGACGTGTGGAAGTTCAGCTGTGCTGTAGCCTGCGCTACTGACTGTTTCAGGAGAAGGGGCTGGAGAGAGATAATAAAAGAAGGAAAACAAAGATTTTCAGAGGCAGAATATTTATAGTAAAGTATTAACTCAAGAAGTCTCTTGCCTAGGAAATGTTTTGCTTAGATTAAAAAATGTTTACACCCCTATGAAAGGGTTTTTGTTTGCTAAATGTGGTGTATACAGACTCCCAAGTGGATGTTTCACTGGAGTTCTGAGTAGCCTACAGTGTCTTTGTGGATTCAGTGTTTTGTACATGAAAATCTTTGGCTGATGTAACTGCTTCATTTTCCTTGAAGACCTAGACCAGTAGTCTAGTCTGCTTTCCATTAGCTTGCATACATGTGTTTGTTACCTAGCTTATAAGAAAACTCAACTAACTCATAATATCTCTTCATCAGAGCAAGTTGTAAACACCAAGGGAATAAGCAGGCCTGTGTGCACACACAGGTTATATCCCTTGGATCCATCAAACTTCTTTTCCAATAACACTAACTTATACTTTCCTCTCAACATCCACACTCAATCACTACAAACATATAATGATTAGAAGTCATGGGACTTGTTAATAATAATATAGATGGAGTTGCTCTCACAAATTACTGCTTGGAGTAGAGCACAGTGCTCTATATCAGTGTATTTATGTGATATAGGAAAAGAAAAAAGTGAATACATGGTCTATGTCAGGGACTTGAAAATAACATTATTCTATGAAGAAATCATAGAAAAGAGATACATCAAAGCTTAGGCAGTAGTGCCCTGTGTTTATTAGCTGAATTAATGTTATATGCTGGTTACTGAGAGTGAGGGAGAAGCTATAATATTTTCCAAAGAACTTAAGTTTGTCTGATATGAGGACACTTTCCAGGCTGTGCTAGACTCCTGGAAGTCTCAAACTGGTTTAAGATCCATATTCAAGTAAAGATGGTGTTCCCTTATCAAAGAAAATAGACAGATTCTCATATTATGTTTGGCTTTATGTGGACAATGTATTAGGTAGATGTAAGAAATCTTAATGTTTTACTGACACTTTTTTGATTTACTGCATTGACATAGAGGTATTTATACAGCTATAAATTCTTATACAGTACACACAAACAAACAAAAAACAAACCTCAAAAAAGGAAACTAGTGTGATGTGACATGTGGAGCTATAATCACAACTTTGTTGCAGTTTTTACAGGTGTAACTCTGGCTGTGGAGAGATGCACTCTTTTGTACCTATTTGTACAACTGAAGGTAGTGCTGCTAATAGACATCCTGCTGGAAGAACCCCTTGAAGTGAAGTCAGACCATTTAGCTCCTACAATCCTCATCACTGGAAAAGAGGCACAGATATTTGAAAAATTAAAATTGTCTATGGCTCATATTAGTAAAAAATTAATAATATTAAAATAATTAACATCTTCTTCTGTCTTTCAATATTGTAAAGGCAAAATTTTTGAGGTGGGGTCAAGCCAAATATAGGTAAGTGATATATTGACAGTGTAACAGAAAAGAAAAAAACAAATGGGGAACTTGCCACTGGCTGCCACAAGAGAGGAGCCCTGAAGAGGAGATACAAGGACTGCCTGAGACAATCCCTCAGCCTTGGCCATATTGATCACCACCATTGGTCTACCCTGGCCTCCAGTTGAGAGGCCTGGAGACACACCATCTATAACGCTGCTGCTGCTTTTGAGAACACACGCAGGATCACTCTCGAGGAGAAAAGACAACGCAGAAAGAATCGCATCTCGTCGATATCACCTGGGGAGTCTTTCTGCTGTACCTTCTGCAACCGGACTTGTCTATCTCGCATTGGCCTTTTTAGCCATCAGCACGCTTGTAGCAAGCGTGGGTAGAGCCCTTCTCAAATCTTAGTTCGCGAAGCCTAGCCATGATGAATGAAGGGAAAAGAAAAAAACAAAGGATAAGTAAAGAACAGATGAGGTGTGAATGTTTTAGGTGATTATTTATTTGTGAATTTGTATTAGTGATGAAGTATGATCTTACCAACATTGCATCAGCAAAGTTGTGGATGAGTTGAAGGAATATATCTGTTCACTATACACATCTTTCACTTTGTGTGCCCATGTAATATATGTTTGGCAAAGATATACAGAGCATGGTATTTTGGCTACTCTGTCTCATGTTTGTGAGTATATATTAAGCATACATATGCATAATATATTCATGCAACAAGAAAGACACATGTATGTTTAATCTGTAAGGGTCATATTTGACAGTGTAAGTGATACAACACAGCTGTTTTAAAGTGGTTAGCTCACCACTTATATATTACAACCAGGAACAATATAATTAGGAACATTGTTATTGTATTATACTACCTCTAGGGTTTCCAAACAGGAAAAAAAAAAAAAAAAAAAAAAAAAAAAAAAAAAAAAAAAAAAAAAAAAAAAAAAAAAAAAAAAAAAAAAAAAAAAAAAAAAAAAAAAAAAAAAAAAAAAAAAAAAAAAAAAAAAAAAAAAAAAAAAAAAAAAAAAAAAAAAGGCAGATGCAAGTAGGTGCTGTTTAGGAATGACAAATGGAACCTGAATTCTCGATGGAATAAGTAGGCAAAGATACTGTCTCTTTAGCATCCCAGTACAAACATCTGCAAAGTGTTTGTTTTCTGGAAATAGTTTCTGGTCTTCATTGATTAGCCTGCTGTTAATGTGTCTTGCTCCTCTTTCATGGAGTTACATAAACCATGAAAGCAACCTGCTGCAGTGTTGCTTCTTTGGTGTTTAGAAGATCTCACTTTGATAGTATCAAATTTCAGGATTTTGGAACATAGATCTAAGTTAGCAAACAAGCCTATATCTAGTCCATTTAGGCAAAAACACAAGACCTTGGAAAAGTCAAATGGCCAATTATATGCATTTAGAGCCCTCTTGAAGGTGTTTGTGTATGTTCTTAAAGCATTTAGAAAATCACTGCCAGCAAATCAGATAACTCAGAGATGACAGAGTTAAAGCTACTGTACTTCCTAAAAATATTTACTATTGACACAAGAAAACAGTACTTCAAGTTTGGGACCACTAAGCATTGCTACATATCTCTGCATTTGAAGTTAGTGAACTATATCCTCATGAGAAAAAATTTAACCACAGTAAAACGTGAATCTGGAAGGAGTAACAATGAAATACATTTTAACCCTCATGTTCAGAAGTTTTTGAATAGTTAGACTGTCTCAAAGTCCCCTTACTGAGTCTGAAGCAAGTATAATGCTACAATATACTGACAAAAACACAAGTATATAGTAGCATATATTCTTACAATTACAAGCAATTCAAAAGTTATCAAAAGTTGGTAAATTATTGCTTATCAGACATCCACAGTACATGAGTCTATGTGAGCTGCTTGCCCTGTACCTGCTGCACGTGTGAAATAAAATCTATTAGAATAAACCTCCTTTTTGGTTTCACTTTGTTTTTGCAAGAGGGAGAAGTATGCAGATGAGCCATTATAGCATATACTCACTTGACAAGTGGTAACTAAGTTCTGACAACTGGATCACTCACAATGTTTTTGTCTCTAAAAAATCCTTTTATACTACAAAATTATATTTTTTTTTCCCAGCAAAGAATTAACTTCCTGAAATTTTAATCTTCTTCTAGTGAGAAAGAAGGAAGGGCTTTTAACCTGTTAGTGAAAGCATGCTAAGTATTGCTTTCTCTGTTTCACATGAAAGAGCTTCTGAAAATGCTTAAGAAAACAGATTTAGGAAATTTAGTCAAATTTCACAATCCCATCCAAAACTTTCCTTAATACCATAAGTTACAGCCACCTATGAGGTGAGATGCTCTGCACCAGACACTCAGAGAGTTGCTTTGGCTGAAATCCAGTGACATGGCTACACATTACACAAGCAAAAGTTAGAAATAGCACATTAGATTCTTGAATTAGGCAACTACAGGCACTGACCTAAAGAATCTTCTTCCCCACTCAGACCTCTTCATTGAAAGTATGGCAGAACTAAAGTACTACGATAATGTCTGGCAGCTACTAACTCAGACTTTGCCTCGCTATCGAAATTGTCAGAGAGCAAGATATTCCACAACAGTTTTTACAGAAAAGCTTGGTGTATAAGTATTTGCCACTGCTCTGAGCCCAGTAGGAGGCCCTGTGGCATAGTCAGCTCTGATGTCATGCAGCTTTGTAACCACATAATCACAGAAAATATTCAATAATAACATCTACCAGTAATAATGGAGAAAAGAGTGAGAAAGGGCTACACAAAGCTTTGTCTGGAGCCATTACCCCCTGGCTCAGGAGTTACACAGCTCTCACCTTTGCCCTTGCCTGAGGAACAGTGGCAGTGTACTATGCCTAGCTGTATACCCTGATGATTTTAACCCAGCCTTTCTCTTGGCTTCCTGGCTTGATCTTGGACCACTCCTGCCACTACAGATTTGCGAGACATCACTGCTCTCTCAACTGACCAGATTTATTGTGATTGTCCTGTTCTGCTCAACTTGTTTGAGGCCTGTGAGGTTCAAGTCAATGAATACCCTACCCAATTAATCTCACTGTTCTCACAGGCCCCTGGTGCCTTTGCTCTTTTGGGGAAGCTCCACTCCTACTGCTCTTGGACAGTACAGTCTTCTGGAGTAAAAATGATTTTTATTCTGCTCTGCATTCTGAACATAACAATTATTCTCAAATAAAGTCACTGTGATGACCAATTTCATCATGTAGGCCAGACCTAAATGGATTTCCTACTTTCAAAATTGAAAATTTGATGGAGGTCACTATCCATAACCTGGAAAATCCTTTGCAGTATGGAAATAACATGTAGAGAATTAACAATAGAGTTGTGTGAAGCATTTGCAATGAAGCCAGACAGCACAAAATTGACCTCTTTGGGGATCTCATTATGAAGTCAAAAAAGTAGGCCTGTGTTGCCAAGCATTTTTCTAGTGTTTGCTGGTAGTATGGGTCAACCTTGCCACCTTGTGTTTTGCCTTGCAAGTCAAGTAGTGTTTGCAAGTTCTTGTGGCTTTTATGCAATGTCTGATATAATATTTTTTTACTACATTTTGGTTTGTATTGCAGAACAAATTTCAACCAAATGCTTAGGAAAGAGAGAATAAGTTTAAATAGCTTAAAATTGAAAGAAAAATTGTCCAGAGTCTCAGTGAAGACATATCAGAATGTTTCTCATAAAAAGAACAAAATACAGTATTTTTTCAAAGACAGTGAGCAGCATAGCTCAGGTGTCGACTAGTCTGTTCTCTGATACCAGTGAGAGCAGAATAACAAAAAGAGTTGTATGGAATTCAATTAATAAAGAATCAAAGGATCAGAATATAGTTAATGCCAGCCAAAATGATCTAATGGAAAATAGTCTTGTCACAAAACCCTGAATTCACTCTTTTATGAGATTATGAGTTTGCTTGACAAAGAACTCATGTAGACATAATGTGCTTAGAGTTATGTCAGGATTTTTACTTCCTGGTGTAAAAGAAATATAACATTGAATTATGTCGAGAAGGCAAATGGTAAATGAATTCATAATTAGTTGACATCCAAAGGCAATTGGATGTCAACAAATTGACATCCAATCTGGACAGGTTGGATAGATATGCTGAAGCCTACTGTATGAGGTTCAACAGGGTGAAGTGCTGGGTCCTGCACTTGGGTCACAACAACCCCAGGCAGCGCTACAGGCTCAGAGATGAGTGGCTGTAAACCTGCCCAGTGACAAAGGACCTGGGCTGGTTGACAGTTGACTATGTCCAGTCCTGGGCCTCTCACTACAATAAAGGCATTGAGGTGCTGGAACATGTCCAGAGAAGGACAACAGAGCTGGTGAAGAGTCCAGACAGTAAATCACTTGAGGAGAAGCTAAAGGAACTGGAGTTGTTTATCCTTGAAAAAAGGAAACTCAGGGGTGACCTTATCACTCTCTACAGCTATCTGAAGGGAGATTGTAGGCAGGAGGAGCTCAGCCTCTTCTCCCAGGCAACTCGCAACAGGGCAAGGGGAAATGGCCTCAAGCTGCACCAGGGGAAATTCAGGGTGGACATTAGGAAGGATTTCTTCACTGAAAGAGTGGTTAAGCTGGAACTGGAATGTGCTGCCCAGGATGGTGGTGGAGTCTCCATCCTTGGAAGTGTTCGAGGAATGACTGGGCATGGCACTTACTGCTGTGGTTTAGTTGACAGGGTGGTGTTTGGTCAAAGATTGGGCTTGATGATTTCAGAGGTCTCCTCCAACCTTAATGATTCTGTGATTCTATTCTATGACATTTGAAAAAGTAGCTATCTATGGCAACTTCTCATCAAAGAGAGAGGTAACTGGAAGAGTTCTACTGGGATCAGTGTCAAATCTGGTTCTATAGAACAACTTTGCCAGAGTTTCTAAGTACATAGATACTAACAATAAACCTTTCTACAAAGATTAGTGGAATAGCAAATAGTAATGAGAACAAGGCATTCAATCAGAGACATCTCCTTTACAAGACCCTAGCTTATTGAAAAGCATTATGGAACCTCTCTGGAACATACACTGCAAAAAACTATCTCCAGACATTCCCTCCTAAATTCCTGTGCCAACACATGCCGATAGTAGGGTGTAGAAGAGCATAAGGTACTTTTAAACAACAAGGGAAGCAGCTGGCCCTGCTCTGAGAGAAAAAAAAAAGATGTAAATTTAAAGAACTGGTGGAGTGGTATGATTCTTAATGGATAATCTTAAATTGTATCTGAGTTAGAAGGGAGTTAAAACCGAGTCAAGCATTGCCAAAGACTACCAGAAAGTAAATCCATATAAATATTAGGATAGTTGTACTCGTGTAGACCAAGGGCTCAATTAATCCCATGATCTGTCAGAGTTTCAGAAGACAAGTACACATCCTGACTACTTTTTTTGGAGCTGCTGTATGCTCTTCACTCCTCTGTGAAATAGCTGAGCTGCTGTGGCTGTGTTGTCAGGAACCACGGGGAGCATCTTGAGTGTATTATCCAGAGCCTACCCAGGGTAAACAAGTCCAGCATGTAGCACTTGAGCCTTGTATGTACTTGAAAAAGCTTCTAAATGAAGGGATAGAAGACCCTGCAGAACACACAGAAAGAGTTAAAGACTTAGCTGTCTTGTGGCCAAAGGGGTTTTCTCTAGGAAGACAGTGCTGGAAACAATACCCAGCTATCCCCAGGGAACATCTTGCATATGAAACCTCCAAGGTACCAGCTTGACACCATTTGGTGCATCCCAGAGTATGGCTGCTTGGAAAGCAGAGTAGACTGGTCTAGGCACTGGGAGTCAATATGAAACTCCTTGTCTCAGGCTGGAGGTGGGCTACATCAGAACTTGTCATGACACAGAGAGAACACAACCAACCATCTCATGTTCGGATAGTTAAAGCCATGAAATTGCCCACTGAATCTTGCAGAACCAGCTATTCTTACTTATGCTAATACTTCACTTGACATTAACTGCACTGGAGGGATTGGGTATCTAATTTTTAGAGAATACAGAGCTTAATTCAAAGCTCTTTATGGTCTTCATTTATGGTTATCCATAATGTACAAGCCTAGAAGTACAACATATGTACTTCTATATGTATTATGCTTCTAAGCTTGTAGACAACACAGCAAAAGTGATCAGTTACAGCTTGTAAATTAGAACAAAATCAAAATAGCTGCAAATATGCCTGGTGAAGAGTAAGAACAAGAACAAGAATAAAAGAAAGACTAAGTCTATATAAATCTGCCTGTTAATACTCTTCTGACTTCTGACTGCTCTTAAGTTCAGGGAAGGTCTTGAGCCCAATATGGCTCTTTAGTTATCCCCAATGGATCTTTCTTTCAAGTACTCATTCAGTTTCCTCTTGAACTCAATTAATTTGGAATTCAATGATTTATGTAGTCCTGTTCCTTTTGCTTATATGTACATACGAAACCAACATGAATGATTCCTAATGCACATTTGTGGTAGCTCCACTTCCTTCATTTAGCAGACTACCTTAATTATAAGTTTTCAGGAAGTGAATTATGACTGAAGTTTTTCAAGCACCTTATAGTCATCTTCACATTCAGCATGGTCAATGGAATTTAAGCTTTTTAGTCCCAAACAGCTGTTTACAGTGAGCTATGACACTCTCATCTGCTCTTACTTGTCTTGTCCTGCTACATGGGGATACAACATCTTTAAGAAATATTGACAGAAACCTTGTTTTAAAATGTTTTTTAAGCATCATTGAGCACTTTTTTCCCTTCGCTGATATAACTGTTTTCCTTCTGCCATCATCAATGGTGAAAACTTGTTAAAATTAAATTTAAAAAGATTGGCTTTGAAATTCTTGAAAACTAGATAAGGACTTTGACACAGTACCTGTAGAAATTAAGTTAATTTTTCTTTATTAATTTTTAAACAAGGTATTATTTCCTTCTAGGATGCATGAGGACACTGTCTTCAAGACCTTGAAAAAAATTGAATGTTGGGTCTCATTAGTACCATCAGGCACCAAGATGATGATTTGAGAAGTGGTTCATGAATGAGAATCTTTTTAAAGTAATTCCTTTGTTCCATATTTTAAAGGTTGTTCTGAAAAAAAGAAAATGTGCAAACTCCATCTTCCACAAAATGTATCAATATTAGAATAAGATAGTGCTTTGAAATTTAAACTAGAATAATTGTCTGCCAGCCCATGAGGCTGTAGTAGACACCTGATCTGAGCTCAGCTTTTATTGAATCCTGGTTTCTTAGCTGGAAAGGAGATGTCAAATCCAGTATTGATTGTAGTCCAATAACCTTTGGACCCCCAAAGTGTCTTCAGGTCAACAATACAGTATATTACTGTAGCGAAGTGAAAGAGTCAGCACAGAGAAGTGTTCCCTCTTCTTCTGTCACTGCTGCTCTGCTTGGTTTTGCCTTCAGACAGGGGAGAAATGAGTCCCTTCATTGTAAGCATAACTAATTCAAATGTATTGCAATATAAGCATGAACAAAATGATGGTTTGCTCTTCTGAAACAGTATGAAAATTTTCATTTTAAATTTAATCTCTCTCAGCTATAAGGAAAAAAAACCCACCAATACCGGAACAGAACAAAAGCCAAACTATGTGATAAGAACCTACATGTTAAAAAGTAACTAGCAATTTTTCTAGACTAACATAATATCCCTTAAAGCAACCTAATCTTCAAATACATGTTGCTAAATTTGGTCTGAAACTCAGTAGTCTTTAGTCTCAGGAGTCTGTTCTCCCTAGGCTCAAAAGTGGAGGCAACCAGAGTTTCGAGCAATCCCAAAAATGTGGATCAAGTGGTTTAGGTCGCATGAAGTTGAAGATTCATTCTTAGTTCTTGATAACAATTATTATTAATCAGGATGATGAAATCATTTAGATATCTATCTCATACCCTTTGTTGAACAAGGCAGTTTAGAAACGCTGCCATCTATTATGTACTACACTGATTAGAGAGAGGCAAAACTGAATTCCTCTATTTCAGCAGTCTGCAGATCATGAATATAAGTCATCAAAACATAATGAGAAAAAAGTCCTGCACTAAGGGAAGAAAACTACTATATTTTAGTAAATAATTGTACAGCATCTCACCGCTAAGTAGCCAAGACTAAACTCCAGAATATAAAACAGAATCTAACGAACAAACTCTTCATTTATGACGGTGTCTTACAGAGTTATGCCAGAGTTATGGGGAGGTATAACAGCAATATATTGTTAAAAAAATTTAAAAGAAGTTTCATTTCCTGCAAACTACTCAGAAAATTTTCCCCTCACCTATTTATCTAGACTTAGTTTTTTCTTAATTGAACTGTGATATATCTGGGTGGGAGAAAGGGTGCATTTCTATTTTAAATTTCAGCCAAGTGAAGGTTTAGCTTGCAGGTGATTTCCTTCTTGAGATATTTTTCAACTGGAACAGGGAGGATCCATGGTTAAGGCTCAGCCCAGCCCGCAGGTAGGCTTTGGGATAGGCTTAGGGCTAGGAGTGAGATCACAGCTAGAGACCCAATGGGATTGGGGCTACAAAGAAGTCAATTGCAATGTTTCCTAAACACCACCTTTGTCTCTCATCCCACAGAATCAAGCTCAGGAAATCCTTTCCGGGTCTTCAGAATAAGGCTTCAAGCCTCAGCAGTGCTGTGTTCTCTGAAGACAGAGTGTTAAAGGTGCTCAGTGCTATCACCTTCACTACAGAGTCCCAACAGAGACAGAGCAGCACAAATGAAGATTGCTAGACACAACTTAGTTTAGATGAAGTATTATAGAGTTATACTGGTGCACTGCTAATTTTGCACTGCAGGTCTGTTTGTCCCACCATTCACACCGACTGTCATGGGAACTCCACTGCGCTAACGACATCACCTTTATTCCATCAAGCATAGAAGACTAAACCTGAACCAACTACATTGCTTGGTAGAATGAAAGACTCAAACCTTAGCAGATTTAGAGAATATTTCTTATGCATTTATTGTCAATAATTTAAATTTTCAGAGTCAGTGAATTTCTCATTAAAATAGCATGGTTTTGGAAACATCTTTTAAATTTAAAATGCTACCTCCCCTGGAATGTAGTTTTTTCTCATTTAAAACTAAACTTAATAGAAATTTTTCACATGACAGTGTTTTAGAACCTTCCAGGAGATTTTAGGTCTGCAATAATACTAGACTGTAACTATACACCTTTTGGGAAAAACACAGAAAATTATATAGGGCCTATTGTGTAGTTTTATGCAGCCCCCAAAAACTAGAGTCACTGTAACTGTAAGCTCTCGGTTTGAATGAAGAGTCTCTACCTGTTTAGCAAGACCCTATTATGTTCCAAATACATTGTTGGCCTGGTCATAGTCTCTTGATAATGAACTGAATAAAGCAAGGATTAATTCACTGTTAACTGCTTTATCTCAAACTATGCAGACATTGCAAATTCATTAGCATTTCAAAGCAAGGATTTGCTCAAAATATTCAGATTGGCTTGAGAACACCTGCTTTTCACATGCAGCAAATAAGGTGTATATATATATATACACACTGTTTCTGAAAGGGAAGCTTCAATCTTGTCATAAAATTCAGTGTATCTGAAACCAAAGGATGGAAAAAGGCAATAGTAAATAAGATCAGTTTTGAAAGGTGTAAGCAGCATTCTAGAGATACCTTTTTTTTTTTTTTTCTCTCTATAGTAATGCACAGTCATATATTGGAGGTTGAGTTTTTTGCCAGGCTTTTCTGTTCCTGGAGTCGCCTCAGCAGTGGCACAGAAGTGTCAGCAAGAGGGGAGAAATGCTGAGTTTGCAGCGCTCTGGTATATGACTGGCATCTCATTGTGGAGCTGCTCAAAGAGCAGCTGCTGAGGAAAGTAAACATGCTACCTCCCAGCTCCTCATCCTGTCTTCATACATGAAGACAGCACATTAAAGGAATTAAAAAAAAAAAATGCAAACAGTATTTCAAACTGTGCTGGTAGAAATGTAGAAAACAGCTGAAAACCTTAAAGTCTTCTACATGATATGCATAGGAAGCACAGAGGGGAGGAGTGCCAGGGCATCTGGAAATGATCTGGCTGAATTTTTAAAAGCCTGTAAGTAACCATCAGGAAATGTTTGACTGTAAAATGCAGAATGACACAGTGGGTATTGCACTTTTTAAGAATCCAGAAAACTTAAATTCTGTCTTTTCTGAGGGGTTTATCTGATTGAACATTGATATGCACAGTAAAATTGTCTGAGTTTTGTATCTTACCTATGAAAAAAATATTTTTTAACTATGATTAATTTTATTTAATTTGGTTATGTGTATTGGGAGGGCAAGATGATTAGTTAACATCAAGAGATGATTGTATCTCTGATATTTAGTCAGAAGAATCCTGTCTCTGTCTTTGAGACACTGCTAACCTTTTGCTGTTAACCCCAACATGCTCCATTTACTCCTTGCTGAAGTAGGGATATTTTTCTCAAGAAGAAAAACAAAGCTTAACCATTTATTTTTAAGGATACTTGGATAGAAGGTATTGCATGTATATACAGCACTGTGAGAAGTTAAAACTATTTTTAATAATACCAGTGTTACAATAGCCACTGTCAACCAAAAGAGACTACCCACAATGCAGCCAGAAAGACACACCAACGATCATACATGTGATGACATAATTACTGAATTGAAGATAGATGTCTCCAATAGCTTTCTTGCTTGCACATGTGAAAAACATGAACTATTTGACTTTATCAGCTTAAATACTATGCATGTAGAATCATAATACTTGGGGTAACTTTTACCTTTGAACTGATCGTTCAAATCTAAGGTGGTTCAAGAGACATTTCAGCTGATGCCTGATTGGACAGTTGCAAAAAATTTTAAAAATGGGCTTTCAAATATGAGATTAAAAAACTGAATTTTCCTGGCCATCAGAAAATATTCCCTCATGGGGAAATTCTCATAGGTCTCCTTCCTTTGTATCTCAAACTTCCACCTGGTCATGAACTGGTGAGATTATTGCAGCTCCAGGAGAAAAACTATGGATGTAGGTTAGATTAGGTCCCATCAAACTGAGGCCAAAAGCTAAGGCACCTGTGCTACAGCGACAGTCAGCTGTGGACATCTGGAAGCCATAGATCAGTTGGTTTTCTGCGCAGCCTTATGCAAGAGCCTGTACCTTCAGATATGAGACAGAGAGACCTAGCTGACCATTTTTCATTATTTCCCATAATCCACCTCACTGAAGGGCCCAAATTTTAATGTAGTTATTGCAAACCTATGTTTCCATAAGCTATCTCACAACCACTCTGACCTTCTGAATTTGAAGGTAAGCTAGCAGAGAAAATGAAAAGAAATACTTCTTCACTAATACGTTTATTTATATTCTAAAGGGACAAGGGATTTATTTGTTACTTTTTTCTTAATTAACAGCAGTTGATAGTAGACAATTTCTTGAGATCCCAACCAAAAGATGTTGTTCTGTGATTCTGCATTTCTATTAATAATAAATAACTCTTACAAAAAGGACTAACAGTCAGAAGAATTTTTTATTATTTTTTTTCTAAATGATATATAAGAAATAGTTTGGGTTTATTTAATAGAATCCAATGAAAATAAACTTTTTATAAAACTGTTTCAAAATAAAAGTTTAACATCCAACATTGTTTTAAAAAGAAATCAATTGCCATTATATTTTTTCACCACAAATTTCTTTTTGATTTGTCTTAACTCTCTGAAACTGGAAGAGATTTTTGCTGAGATGAGGTAGACTGCCTATTACACGAAGATTTCACATTCAGATTGGAGTCTTCTCTGAAAGACAGACTGTAGTTCAAGCAGGCACTGATGCTAAAGGAGGAGTTACTGGGTGAGACTGTATTGACTGAGTCAAGTAGGTCAGACTACATAATTGTAATGACACCTTTGGCCTTAAAAATCTATCTCTACCTGCATAAATAATGCATGAAACATTATACATGGCATACAATAATATGATTAATTGTCTCTGATTTTTATTACATATGCAGCTGCTAGTCTATGCTTACCAGAGTTATTCCTTCATAAAGCTATGATGTTTGGGAAATTGAGGATATCAAGAAAAATATTAGTCAAGGTGTTGCACAGGATTCACATTCGTGAGCTGGATGATAATTTCCTGATGGTCTTGTCTTCTCTTTTTCAGTTGTTTTTATCTTTTTTTCCCCTGGCTACTGATAAGTAGAGACCAGAATCAACTCATAGAAATTTGTTCATGTAGCAATTCTCATTTCTTTTCCTTTATACTAGCCTTTCTCCAGGTTCTTAAAGGGGCTCAGTGTTTGCCACCAATGTAATTACTCATGTTCTCAAAAGAGCTCAGAGCTCATTTAATCATGAAACACAAGAGTTAGACTTTCAGAAATGTTCTCCTTTCGTAACTTGTGTTTTGAAATTCTTATCTTTATAGACAAGTCTGTGCTTTGAGTCCAGTGAGGGTAAGGATTAGAAAGACAAGAATTAAACACACAGATGAAATGCCACTAACAAGAAATAATGACTGTTTGAAGGTAGGTGAGGAGGAACGTCCTGGGGAAGAAACCACCCCACCAGCAGACTGAAATACAAAAATTGTATTGATGTGTATGATGCACAAGAACACTCTACTAAGCTATACAGAGGTTGCTGTGAGCATGAAGTCTTATTTGGGGGCTCATTTTTCTGGAAAAAAAAAGGGAGCGGCACTTCAGAGGCATTCTCCAGATTTTTCTGATATGTCAAAGCCACATTTGGCATTACTATTGCAGTTAAAAAAGTTACTGAGAAAGGCTGGTCAACTCATGCAGTCAGAAGTGAAAATCAATGGTTTCCATTAAACGCATTTGCAAAGTTTAGGTACATTGTAGTAGGAAGGAAGGGTGTCAGTGCTCACAATATTTTAATACATACTTCAACAGAAATAACCCCTTCCAAAAGATATTTTATTAGAAAATATCTGAAATCAGATAGAAACATCAGCAAAAAGAACCTTCTGGAAAAACATAGGGGGAAAAAAGAGTATGATATGATAACTTTAAGGCTTTTTTCAAATATCAGACCACATCACAAAAACTTCTGCTTCTTCTAGAAAAGTATAGAATGGCCTCTCTCAGGAGGACAAAAAACCCAACCAAACCACAACCAAACCAAATCAAAACAGAACACAACAAAACCCCATCAAAAATAAAAGAAGATACAGACTATGCTTCCAGAAAGTTTTAGAGTTACAGACGCAATTTTTAAACCAGTTAAGAGGGTGCTTGATATACCAGAAAGATGTTACATGACATGAGGCCTTGCGTGACAATGAGGGTCCAATCCTGCTCCAGAGACACAATTAAAAGGTTTGACACTTATTTCAGTGGAGTCTAGGAAAAAAGCAAGGTTAAGGTCTCCCCCATTCCACCCATGGAATTTAAGCACCAATCTCCAGTTAATGTCACAGTAAGCAAAGGTTTCTCTCTGATATTGCCTAACCCTGGAGATGTCTGAAACTTATTGGAATCTTCCTGATCAGACTGAAAATTCCCAAGGTTCCTCAGCTTCTGTTTCTACATGTTTTCAGGAGCACCTGGCTGGGGATTTGGCACTGATTTCTACTTCAAGACCACTGTGATGAAAAGTTCAGGTTGAGAAGTGCCTGAGGCTGCAGCTTTGTGTAGTTTTTTGTTTAATTTGGTGGTGCAGCTGACTGACAAGATTCCTCCCCATCTGTCATTCCTACCCCCAAATTACAATTTGTTTTCAGCTGCACTCTTGCATTGGTCTGTGGGCCTTTACTGGAAATGGAACATTTAAAATGACCTTTCTTTGGAAAAAAAAATTAAAATTAAAATTAAAAAATAGCTGCTTCAATACAGCTCACTCTTGTGGTCTGGCTTAAAATTTTGGTTCATGTGCAATTACCTCTGAAAAATGTAGCAGATAAAAATCTGTGATGCTAAAGCAGCAGCATGATGGAAGGTGGGATGCAAACATGGTCATCAGGTTCTGCCACGAGAAGGGATTGCAGCACAGGTCACCTGAGGGATGCAGCCCACCAGCTGTACTCTCAGCATGCTGAATTCCTGCTGTCAGTGCTGTGGGCATTTTGGCTCCAACCTATTTTTTGTGCAATCATGATAATAACTGATTGATTTTGTAGCCATGATGTACCTATGTGTGGGTTTTAGGCTTTTCCTAACATGATGGAACTTAGGACATATATTTTGAAGAATATAAGAATAAGCAGGTACAAGGTCATGTCCAACTTGCTGAAGTGAGGTTTTACTGAACTGGACATTTGATTGCTTCTGTTTTTTAATAATGACTGTACAGTGTAAAAGAGGAGTAACAATAAAACCTCAGTCATGTAATGCAACCTTGGTAGAACTCTTGAATCATCATAAAGCAAATATTGCTTTCCAAGCTATTTTCTCCTTGCAGAACTATTTTTATGGTAAAATTTAAGTCAACATTATGAGCATGTGCTGGTTTTGTCTCAGGTAGAGTTAGTTTTCTTCACAGTTACTAGTATGGGAGTATGTTGTAGATTAGTGGATTAGGATTGATAATGTAGAGATGTTTTTGTTATTGCTGAGCAGGGTTTAGACAGGGCCGAGGCTTTTTCTGCTTTTTGTACTGCCACCCTGCAAGGAAGTTGGGAATGACTGGGAAGCTGGAAGGAGACACAGCTGGGACGGGTGACCCAAACTTACCAAAGGGATATTCCAGACCATATGACATAATGCTCAGTATATAAAGTGGGAGGATGAAAGAGGAAGGGGAGGGGACATTTGGAGTGATGTTCGTCTTCCCAAGGAACCGTTATTTGTGATGTGGCCCTTTTGGAGATGGATGAACACCCGTCTGTCTGTGGGAAGCAGTGAATTAACTCTTTGTTCTGTTTTGCTTGCATGCACGGCCTTTCCTTTCCCTATTGAACTGTCTTTATCTCCTGAATAGAAAACAGGTAGAAATCTGAGTTTTCTGCCTTTCATCCTTAAGATTTGCTCCACTATCCTGCTGTTGGAGGAGTGAGTGAGCAGCTGTGTGGTGGTTGGTTGATGGCTGGGGTTAAATCACTATAGCAGAATCATTATTTTTAGGTCTGGAATATGAAAAACTTTATATTTTAAAATTTTGGCTCATTAATGTAGTTCTGCTCTATGGCAGCCAAAGATTAGTAAAATATAAGACCACATGTGAGGCCTTCCTTACTAAAAACTCAAAAATTACCTATCTTATTGGGGCACAAGAAGGAATGAAAAGTGAGAAAGAGGAGATGCAGTGGCAATGCCTGAAGCCACGTTCTCTGGTGTGTTTCTCTACACTAAATAGTCTATAAATGCCCTGCAGCAGACTAATTTGAATGTTTCAATGCACTGCTGACTTCCAGGTGAACACTTGCTGGCACAAAAGTAAGTTAGAATGAAAATAGATTTTAGGGATATGGCCTGAGAGTTGAGCTGCACAGTTAAACTTGCCAAACTGCTTTCAGGCAAGTATTTTCAGGTCCAAGTTTGGTTCACTTCAAATGGAGATGGACTTGCAATTGGCACAGAAGATGCTGGCAGCAAGTGGTAGCCAGGAACGAAATCAGGAATCTTTTATTTAGCAGAGCCAGCAGCGTATCACTGAAGAGAAAGATTCACCTCAAGGACAAGAGGCAGCATTGTGTACCTCTGACAATTATCTCCTTTGCCTTGCCAGGGTGAGCCATGCAAACATCTCTGAATAGCATCTTGCTTGTTTTTTTTCCCTATGGTGTTTGCCTGAGATATATGATGTGGGATAAGAGCAGAGAAAGAGAGAAACGACCCCACCTTTGAAATCATTGCAAATCCCCAAAGCTCTTCAGGATATTGGGTGATGTTATCCATTCGTATTTGTCTAGGGGTAGTTGTTTTTCTCAGAGGAAGCAGGGAAGTTAATTAGACTTTACTGAAGTTAACAATGAAGATTTAAATCTCCTTCCTATGCTATTCATCAGCAAATAGAATAAAGATGGTTGAACCTGATCTCAGTGAGGCAACTCACACATGCATCTGGTAGCTTTTGCTGTAGCAGATTCTTAGCAGTTTCTCAGTTAAGGTTTCCAGTATTCTTTCCAAGTCTGTTACTCATCTGAATATTCTAAATGTTTATTTGCATGTACATATATGTACTTAGAAAATAATTGATTGACTGATGGGATGACTGCATGTATTTGTATTCTGTAGACATATGACAGTGTTTGGGTATTTCAGATTGGCATTACGTGTTAAAAAAGAGCCAACTCTAACAGAAAGTACTGTACAGTAGTTTATTATTTTCTTTCACTTCTTTCTTACAGTTCAGAATCTGATTCTACCCTGGGAAGGAGCTTGTGGGTGACCTGCATAACATTTCTCACAGGACAAGAACCTGAGTCATGACATGAAGGTGGTAGAAAAGGCCCCTTCATCACAGAGGTACATTAGGACAACTCACCTTTCCTTAATTTCAAGCTAGGGTGCTTTGCTAACCACTGAAGTACTACTTCATATATTCAGCGTCCGGAGGACAAACTGCCATGCAATGTACAAATTACACCTTTCTCTAGCTGACACACACAAACATAATCTTCTGGCTGCTGGCTTGCAGGAGCTTGTTACTGATGTTCATGCTAGTAACTGACCAGTCAGAAATTTTTCAGGGAAATATTTTTGTATCAGAAAAGTGCTGATGCATCGAGGTGGATTCTCTTACAGGGAAATGCTGAGCTAGACAGAAGTTTAGTTGAGAAGGGATGCTCAGATGCACTCTGCTGTGCCTTGGCAATGTCAAACATAAAGAAAGAGGGAGAAGCTTTGTCCCTTCACCCTCTCTTGCCCTCAGGCCACGAATTGACACCTGAAAGCCTCTGTGTCCACCCTGGCCTCTGGGAAAAGGGACAGAGCAGAGCCCAAAGACAAGCAGGGCTCTGCCTCCTCCCTGGGTCTGCAGAGTCCAGCCAAGGGCCTGTATCCTTGAATGGCAGCTGGATGTGGCCCCAGGGCTGCAACCACCCCCTGAGGCCCCAGGCACTAACCTTGCTGGGGAGCCTGGTGGTATCCATGCAAAAGTGCTGTGAATGTGGCGTGAGGGGGAGATCCACAACTTTTCCAAAGTATTTATAAAACAGGGAAACAGATTCTTGTTCTGCTGCTACCCACAGTTTGAGACAAATTAGCCATGTTGATCTGTATGAGACAACCACTCCCAAGATATCCAGCCAGGCAGTAACAGTTAGTAGTGTCATTCATTTAAGGAAGATTTTGCATGGAGCTCCATAGGAAAGCTAGACTTTTAAAATTAGACTTCCAGTCCACACAGCATACTGAATAATTCATTTTGCCACTACATAAACGGTAGTTTACTAATTTCAGTTCCTGAACTTGACTGTTGTAAGGAACCTTCTGGACCATTTCTCAGCAGTCCTAGAGCTCTGTGGAGGCACAAATATTCCCTTCCTTGGCTCCAACCATCACAGCCGTTTCTCATATGTATGTGTATTAATATAGACTTACAGCACACAAGCAGGGACACATCACTACACAGGAACAGCTTGGCATACTGTATGCGGGTGGGGAGTTAAAGTAGCAAAGGGATCATATGAATATACAATTTCTGTCCTTTTAGGAATATTCCAGACTAACAGTTTCAAATGTAGAGCCTGGCAGTGATTTTTTTTTTTTAACTATTACCATACTTCTAGAAACACATAAAGAATTGTAACTTAAAAATATAAAAGTCAGAAAGGTGATTTTTGTTAGTAAATGGCAACCAGATACTCTTCACTGACACCTCCTACATTCAATGTGATTTTTCCAAAGCTGTGGAGCCTGTAGTGCCAGGGCTTTTTCACATTTTCTTCCCACAAAGGCCTTTTCACTCTAAGATCTGCAAGTGTTGTGACATGGACTTGCAACTGGGTCACTGGTAAATCCTCTCTACACCCAGGACCTCAAGGCAATATGCGATGCAAACTTGATAATTTGTGAGCCCCAGATCTGACTTGCCTGCAGTTCCTGCATCCCTAGCAAGAAGGTTAGATCTCCCAGGAACCCCCAGGGTGAATCCAGCCTGTTGGGAGATTATAGTTGTGCATACATGGTCAGAAGCTTGTAAGGTCAGCTTTTTCTTACTATCTTCATTCTCCTTCCTACATTTGAAATTCCTGGGTCAGTCTTCCAAAATTTACAATTCCAGGGTAAATCTGGCATGAAGAATGCCCCTCAGTGGGTATCATAGCACTTTCAGACTCTAAGACCAGCTGATCCTCCCCTTTAACAGCAGCAAAATTAGAAATGCAATCTGCAGCAAGGTTTCAGCAGCATACATTCCATCAGAACAAACAGCGTCTTTGGAAAATTTAGCTGTTACTGTGTTTTTTTCCAGATTACTCAAAATAAACACATTCAAATTGCCTAATCGCAGACTCAGCTGACTGCTCTGCATTCCTGATCACAAGCTGGGCTGGAGCAGTGAGTTTTTGATGCGGAACCCCTGATCAGCTCCATGTCATGCACAGTGGTTCTGTTTCCAGGACAAGTCCATGAGATTCCCTTCGCAGGAGAGGACACAAGAATGCTGGATGTGTGCACTGAGCCTGCTTCAACCTCTGATGGGTCATAAGGGTCTAAAGTAGTTACTGGGCCTTTGGACAGCTTCAAACCCTATGTGGAGTGGTGATATTCAGTTCAGACTAAAAGTAGTCCAAAGTAAAGCCCCTGGGCCATATGTGGTGCAGATGTAGGGCCTTCAGCAGCAAGGGCTTTGATCCACTGGTCTGTTTTTATTGTGCTGAAATGTATGCAAATATAGATAAAATGTATTAGACTATTATAAATATAGATAAAATTTGTATTGAAACTTAGCTTGCTCTGAAAATCTCCAAGTTTGGCAAATCTGATCAGTCATAATCAGTCAGACTTTTAATGCTCATTCATAAAGTGTAGCAGGGAGCTCATATCTTGGGAAAAAAAAAATCTGATTTTTATAATGGATAGTGTCATTTATTTTTTGCTGCATGCCAGATGAATAAAGAGTCATTCTTCTAATGATAATGTCATCCTCTGAGATAAATCAGATCCATATTCTGTCTCTCTCCAGAAAGAAAACTTTTGGATTTTTTTTTTATATTTATTTCAATTAAATTAAATTAAACTGTTCACCTATCATTTTAGGCAAAACTATACATTTATTAATAGGAAATATTCAGTGTGAAAATTCCTGTCTGAAATGCCTGATTTCCTATAATTATAAAGAACTATATTGGCAAAATGAAATTTGTTTATTAGCTTTTGGGGAATCATGCTATTTATGCACTGTACTTTTTGTTTTCTATTTATAATCCCTCTATTTTAAAGGTTTTGTCATCTATTTAAGAAGTATAATGCATGTGATTCAAACCAGAGACTGTATACATTTGAAGGATTAAATTAAAGAAATTAAGAAGGGACATGCAAATACAAAGCCCCACAGCACTTCAGTGCCCACTGCAGTTAAGGGGAGCAGCAGTGGCAAATAGATTTGCTGAGTACATGCCATGAAATACCAACTTTCTTCCAACCATTCTTCGCATGTAGGATCCTTTGTGCATCCCGAATCCTTGGTCACACCCCTTTCCAGAGAGATGGCTGAGATACAGATTGCAACAGCTGAGCCCACATGCTTGCTGTGACTGCGTGCTGGGAAACTGTTGTCTCCCCTACCATGTTCCTCTCTCTCAGGGCATGAGGCAAGAGCCATGGCTGGAGGCCAGTCTAGTGTGTGAGGACAGCATAGACTCATCCTCTGTGGGAGCTGGTGTGTGTCTGATACTACGAGTAACCACATCTTCCAGTTATTTTTGAGGCCACTGAAGTAATCTTCATCCTCTGGTGGACATGGTGGAAATAGGGACTGTGGAACTTCGCCAGGCTGTTGCTGTCTCACATCCATTCTCTAAGGTTTGCACAGGGGGTGACATGTCATTCGCAGATCAGTGGGATGTGACAAAAAATTTTTAAAGTGCTGCTTTGAGACATTTGGCAAGAAAATGAGCCTGATTTTTGAATGAGAAAAAAAAAAAGAAATTGAAAATAATCCATAATTTGCTATTGTTGGCTCAAAGTGATCATTACATATTTCTGAATAGGAAATATTTTTAAAATATTCAGAACTCTCAGAAGTTATTCACACAACCCTGAAATAATCGGTATTATCAAAGAATATTACTGCAACAACTAGCTACTCTAGTCATCTGAGTTTATCATTACAGCGGTCTGTAGGCATGTACAGTTGTCATAACTTTGCAGTGTGAGAACAAGTGCAAACAAATATAACATGGACAAGGCCAAATAACATTTTAGTTATGTGATTTAGTCTCTGAAATCATGGCAACTTGGAGTGATTTCCAGCAGAATACAATACAAAACATAATAAATCTATCTTATCTGAGATAAAACATTCAAATACAAATATTTTGGTTATTATATTCCAGGGAAAGACAAGAACAATTAGCCAGGAAACTTAAAGCATTGTGACAATGTGGACAAAACTAGTGTCATACCAGACTGCATTAACAGAAACATGCATAATCTATAAGACAGATGAAATTCTCTTGGTACTCTCTGCAGAACTGCTAAGGTTTCAATCAAGCAACTATTCAGTTTTGGCCACAGGCCACACACCAGCACCGGTGCAGCAGCACTTACAGCATAAGCCACAAGTGCTGTAGAATGAAAATCCTTAGACACATATGTAATATTTTCCAGGATGCTTTCATCATGAGAACTGAAAAGTGTGTGGAGTTAAGTTCTGATCCTTTAGCTTCTGTACCTTGTAAACAAACAGGGCTAAAACAAAATTCCTAGCTTTGCTCTCTTCTTTGGGAAAGGAGTCTTGAAATCTTCATTCAATGCTCCAGCTTTCAGGTGAGTCTTTAGCTCTCTGCAACTTTTGTCTTGAAAGCTCTGGGAAGAACATCTGACTTCACAACAGACTTATTGTCATTCAGCTTCTAGGTGTGAAGTTCTGTGTAGTTGTGCATAATACACGGCACTGATATCTTTGATCTTTTATATTTCTGTTCACATTTACAGTTGTGGAAGGTATACATACAATTTATTTCAAATGCTTCTGAAACTGCTTCCTTCTGTCTTCAGGGATATTATATTTTCCTAATGCAAATGTATTCGTTTGTTGTCATATTTCTAGATCTGGAATTGCTTTCCACAGACTCCTCTCTGAAAAATAATGAGCAGGCACACTTTATTATTAAAATCACCCATACCCATTACCATTAACAATGAAGGTCAGTGTCAGGGTTTTCTGACCAACAGAAATGTGTGAATTCATAACAAGATGTATTACAGTCAGATTTTAGCATCCTGTCAAACATGTAAGTAGAATTTAATGTATTCAAATCCATGTTTTACAGTGCTCAAGTTTACAAGCTTCTTAGCATTGATGGTATGATTATATAAACTGTTTTGGCTATTTCTACTGTAAATACTGAAAAAAATTATTGGATAATTAATTACATATTCTTTCAAGAAGATCTCCATCTATTTCTGTTTACCTCTCTCTCCTCCATTCTGTAGGAGATTAATTTATTTTTTCTTGTACATTATTATTATTCAGTTCCAATTATATTGCTACTACTGCCACCAGTTACACTGAACAGCTGAACTTGAATATGAAGTGACATAGTTTTTACCAAATCAGTAACTACAGTTAAGTTTCCTTGAAGGAAAAATACAGTCTGTCCACCTCCTTTATCAGGTTCATGGATATTCAAGTAGTAAATGTTGACAAGTTTGTTTATTTTTGTTATGTGTTTCTTCATGAAAACTGGAGCTTGTCCTGTAAGATCTGGAGCTTGTGACATGTTTTTATTGCTTCAGATATAGATTACTATAATATGCTGCCCTGGTGCTTAGTGTAAGAACATTTGAGTGTAGCATTTCTCATTGGATAAAGCTCCTTTCTTATAATATAATGTCATAAATGGAATGCATGTTTTATCTCTGCTCCATGATATGTACTGCCATCAGGTTGATTTTTGTGTAGTTTGACAGTTTTGGTTTGTTGTATTCAGTCCTAACTATGTGAAAGATTATCTTATTTCTTTGCAATACTTCCATTGCTATACAATCATCAATGTACCTTAGTGTAAATGAGTCATATTCTTCAGTCAGGGTCCTGAAGTCTGGGATTTTTTTTTCTTTTTTTTTTTTTTTTTCCTGCATTTCAGTAAAACACTTTGTGGGTGCTTCAGAAGCTTTTGCATAGGTTTATAGGAAAACAGAGCAAGAATGTTGAATGGTCATTCTGACAAAAGGAGGAAGGGAAACTCATGTGGTGGTGGGATCAGGTCCTTCATAGATATTTGGACCTGCTGATGGAGAACTTGACTTTCCAGAAGTCTGAATTTGACCTGAGCAGCCTCTGTTACAGCAAATCAGCACATTTAAAGTCCAGGTAGACTTCTTTAAAAATGGCTTAGAAAGGAAAGATACTCTGCCATCAAGCTTTTAAGGTCACCCTGTGTTTTGGGGTACTTAAAACTGGTGAGCAGTTAGTACCAGGCACAGAAGGAACTCATCCCTAGGCAAGAGTTAGCAAGAATCAAGTTTTCCAGGGTGACACTCATTACACTGGAGGGACTGGGAATAGTGCTGTCCCTGCCTCAGCCTACTCAGATCAGACAAGGTTGAGATTATGTTTCCTTATAAGATTAATGCTCTGTTCTTGAAGTACCAGACTGACTGTTTTCATAAATAGGGCAAAATTAATCAATCTCTCAATCTTTCTTCCTTACAGTTTAGATTTATTACACCTAAGTAGGAACCAAAATAAAACCCACTTTTCTGTGTTAATGAATGACTAAAACAAGCCTACCTGGAAATCTTAAAACTGTGGAATTGAAGACAGAAACTAACTCACAGAGAAACTGTGGGGATCTTTTCTCATTCCATGTCTTCCAAAAACAGTTAAGATGTTCAATTTTCTTTGTAGAAACAGGTGTTTCTTTGCATTCGTGTTTTCAATAGTTATGAATGCACAGAAGGCAGGAATTGCAGATAATTTTGAATAATTTATTATTTCAGAGTAAACTTCAAAATGTTACCGAATTTTGATCACTGACACAAGCTCACAGTCACATTTCTTCAGACACTTTGCTGAAGAGTTGACTATGAGACAAATAAGTATCTTTTTTTCAGTGGGTTCCCACTGGCTACATCTCTACCCTTGTTGTTTCTCCTCACTTGTCATTCAGACTAATGTGTCTCAGTACCACTCTGACCAGCCGGTCACTGAGATAGCATGGATTTGCTGACAGATAGTGAGGGCTGGTAGCTCAAAGGAAGGCAGTGCATTGGTCCAGTCCATCCCAGCCTTACAATTGTCACAGCTGCAGAAGTTGCTGTATAAAGGGGTCATGGAGCAAAAACATTTCTTCAGGATGAAGTTAGTTAAATGGTAACAATTGAATTTATCGGAATATAAGCAATGAGAATTACTTTATTTAAGGGATTCCTAGCACTTAAAGACTGGGCTTTTAGTGAGTTCTTCCATGTAATGGTTATTTGATATTGTAACTGGAAAATTCTACACATAAAAGAGAAAGTAATTTAAAATAATACAGTGTCACTGTCTATATGAATAGCAGAAGCTCAGCTCCATTGATCAATGTGAGCGGATCCTAGCTAGAAAAAAAGGAGCCATGTAAATATAATGAAAGACTTTTTTACCTCAATTGACTACATCAGTGATGAAAGTTTGTGAAACTAGAAATCTTACTTTTGCCTACAATTATTTTTGAGATCAGGGCTCCAGAAAAATAAATCATTTTGCACCAGTCAAGACTCATTCTAGAATAAACTGATTTTTTGTATTTTTTAATACTTTTCCAGTTCTGAGCTTCTTCAACTGCAAGATATTTTTCTACTTCTCATAACTGAAGAAATTAGATGTGGAAAAGATCTTATAGTTCTCCTCATTCACCCCCATGACAATGCAAAATAGTCCACAAAGAATATTTATTAGTGCATTGCCCAGTCTAGTATCAAAAGTCAAAACTGATGGAGTTTTTTTGTTCCCTTGCGATATTATTACATAGACTAATATCTTCTACTTTCAGGAAGTTTTATTCAGTATTCAATTTGAATTTTCCCTTACTTAGCTTGATCCCAGCTGTAAAACCTTCTAACAAACAAAACAACCCTTCTATCTCTTTGTAAATGTGAGAAAAATCAGAACAGGACAATTTCAGGCAGCCTGATAGGTCATCACCAGAGACAATAGCGAGCAACAGTGCCAGAGAGAAGAGCTCCCCAGCCTTTCTCACTTCCCACTGGATAAGGTAGACGAGGCTGGATAATGCTGCACCTCAATTTTTTTTTTTTCTGTCCGTGTCCAAGAACATCCATGAAGGAAACTCTGAGGAACGGCTCATCTCCTGTACCATCTTGATTCTGAATTATTCAGCTCAGCCCTGTCCATTGTGTGCACCAGGGGTCATTGAGACAGCTTAACTAGGGAGTCCCCTGTTATTTCCCTTCCTCTCCCTTATTTTGGTCACCCCAACTGTTTTATATCTTGAGCAAAGACAGAAAAGGCAGGCACAATCTTCTCCTATCTTTTTAAAATTTTTCTAAAAATTAATTTTCTGCACCCTTTTTATTTCATCTTTCCCTGCCTCAAGTTATTTTGTGATTTAGTTTTGCTTTTCCTATTTCCTGCTGATCCAGGGGAGAGCTGTGGATGTGGACTAGAGTCTGAAACAGAAGTTGGTGGAAATAAGAACTTGCTTGCTTTTGTATTCCTATTTTTCAATGACCCAGCCTAGACTTTAAGGGTATGTTTATTCCCAAACAGAATGATATCAGGGAAATGGGAGGAATTTTGTAATTTTTTTAATGTTTGTTTACTATTCCCAGGATTTTCTTAAAATCTTTATTCCTCTTTAAAGTGAGATTGAAAGATTTTGTTTGAAAAAACCTTTTTGATATGTAGATTTTATTGTGTATATGAGAGGAAAAACAATACCTTCTAGGGAAAACAGGGAGGAAGATACCTATTTCTAAAATATATTTTCTGTCAAAAACAGATTTTGATGGGAGTATTTCATTGTTTCATCTTAACATACAAAATCTTTTTTATTTCTGCTTGTGTACTCAAATGCTGCTGCTTTATTACTGCTAATGTTAGCTGTGAAGAGAAAGAAAAGGTTGGGAAGATGGCTGGTACAAAGCATTTTTTTATAGTTTTACATTTATTTTATTTATTTCATTTTATTGACAATTGAATTAATGCATTTTGGCTTTCTAAAACTTCCCAAAAAACATCAGCTGAGCCTTACAAAGGACTTAGGCTCTCATTTTGATGCACTAAAATTCTGGACTGAGGACTGACAATTACTTCATGTTCCCTGCAAATCACATTAACACAACAATCTCTTTTATGGGAACATTTACAATCAGGATTCATACCAGTAAGGTGTCTGCAATATGTATCTAACAGCAAAAGTTTACCTTCATGACTAGATTAACTGATACAAAAAGGATGTGAAATTTCAGAAGTGCCAGCGCATGAAATCGTGAAAAGAGAGTACTCTGCTCTCCCCTTTGAGGAATTTGGTAATGTGGAGCTCACAAAGAGGGTTAAGTACAGAAGGAGTTGTTTGAAATGAAGCAAGATAAATCATCTTAGGGAGAGGATGGAAATGGCTTGCTGGATTTTTTGAGTCTATACAAAGATACTATCCTCCTGGAATAAGAAAACCCTGAAAGGTTATCTGAATCATAAAAGTTTGTGCTTCTCATGTTCAAAGGAATGAAATGGTCTTAATAAAACTTGGCACCTCACAGGCATCACAACCAACTATCACCAGGAGCTGCAACAAACTTCATCTACAGCTGAACAGCACAATCTTTCTTGCAGTTCCCATCTAAATATGTTGTTTGGACAGGTTTGGGGTTTTGCTTTGAACACACTTTGAAACCTCCATGACATATGATAGCACTTAGCTCAGCGGCAAATTCTCACAGGAAACTTACATTACTTATTTTACATCCCTAATGTAATTATCAGGCCAAAAAATATACATGGGAGCAATGAAGCTCGACCACTCATGCATTGCATTTCCAGTGCACAGTGTTATTCCTGACAGGGCCAAGGAGGGAGAGGAAATTCAGGGAGTGGTGAGCTGAATTTCAGAAGCAGATTCAGATTAACAGCAGATCATGGTTGGTTAACAGTGAGCTGCAACCTCTGCTTCGGATGCTGGTCTGTCTGAGACTACAGCACTAGGGTTTCCTGCAGGGCTGTCAGCAGCTTCTATTGTTAATTTGTGATTGCCAGGGATCTTTTGTTATGGCCACATGTTATTTATTTATCCTTTTTTGTTAAAAAAAAAAAAATCCGAGAAGCACAAGCCAGTGTGTGCTTTGCAAAGTCGCTGCAAGCAGGCTGAACTGGAGAGAGGATGTACCTAATAATCATCAGCCCTGATAGAAAGGGGAAAAAGGAAGAATATGACTGTGGTTTTTAAATATGATTATCACGAGTGAAACTCTCCAGCTAGACTAGATAAAACCAGAAACAAAAGGGAACTGGAGTTACACTAGCAGCAGCTTAATAGCTGCAATTATCAGCTGGGCTCCCAGTTGGAGTTCCCACCCATCAGAGCCCGAGGTGAAAAATGTCAGGGGGATAGAGTGAAAGGCCTGCCTGAAAATGCAAAACCGCAGAGCATTCACTTGCTAAAAGACTTGGATGAGCTACTCGTTCTGGTCTTTGTGCTCTTTTAAATACAGCCATCTAGTTGTCTTGGAGACAAGCACGTTGGGGAAAAAAAAAAAAAAGCCACTCAATATTCCTATCCCTGACTATAATCCCCTGTTATGGATCAGCTAAGTAATAGTATAAATACAAAATGTATAAAATATTAACCTGACAAACTGCTCTGCTTAAGTCAATGACATACGGATAGAAGATGGGGATAACAAGAGGTTTATTAAAATGCTCCAGTTCAGCTGCAGCAGGAGTGACAGAATAAAAGCATGACTTGTAAAACAGAAAGGGTAGGGAGATATTAACACTGAAGTGCAGATGAGCAAATTCTCCCAGAAATCTCAGAGAAGCAAACGGCAAATGAGGTTGATTAAAATTACTATAATTGTGGTGACAAGTTGTACGCCAGTCGAACACCCTACTGTACCTAGTTCCAGATGCAAATTTGGGCTCTAATTTGCCCGTCCTTGAAGACAGTGATAAAACTCCCCTTGACTTCAAAGAGGAGCAGAAGCAGACTCTTCAATTCATAGGAAAGAAATGTGTCTCACTTTAACATGTAAGATCAGTAGCCCTAAAATATATCTTGAAGGCATCACTGGAATTTGTTGATTACAACTTCATACTGATTGCTTTTAAGTTCTTCAAATAAACTGGAAAACTTGAGTTACTTCTTGTTTGAATATGGAAAGTTTTGAATCTGTGTAACTAAAGAACACCAGGCATTTGTATACTACTCTTCAGGAACATCCAGGAGTAGGATCAGCATTTTCATTCACAGAAATTCAGCTCTAGCTCAGTGCTGAGCTTCAGATATGTTAAAAAGGAGTTACTCTCACACTGAGATCTCACCTTTAGAATGCCAGTCCTTCTGAAAGGATTTAAAGCAAAGCACTTAGAAGTCATCCAGAACCATTAATCACTTTTAAAATTCTTGGCAAAAGCATTTGTTTTTCCAATTTATACTAATGATATCATGTTGTGTCTATGTTAATATAATTCTGTTTCATTCTGAGACAGTCACTGTACGTTTCGTGTCAGTAAGTGGATGTATCTTAACCTCCCCGAAGAGGACAAACACATTTTAACATCTGGGTAACCGAGGTAGAATTAATAGAGATGTTTTGCCCCTAGCTCATACTGTTGGAATTTTTGTTACCATCAACTACCAGGATATTTTTCTTCTTTATACCCTCCTCCTACAGAAGCTGTGTGCATTGCCCCAGCCTTTTAAATAGCATACTTAAACCTACTGTTCATAGTTTGGAAACTGACAAAGTTTGTTGTTTTTTTTTTTTTTTTTAAATAAAACAAATTAAGTATTTACTAGGATATTTTGGTATCATCTTCCACTCGAAATGATTACATTAGTTACAAAAGTTTGCACGTCAAAGCTGTGATGAAATGGGAGGAAATTGAAGTTAGGTTACTTCTGGATGGCATTTGTGCCTAATCTATTCACTACAAGCAGTGCTTTGAAATCAGTGCAGTTCTCTGAGGTGCTGTGAAACAGGCTGTGTTTATCTCAATTTAAGTCTTCTGAAATTATTGGAGATGCAGAGTTCTGATTTTTTTTTTGGTGATCCATGGATGACATAAGCAATCTTAATCATGAAGAAAGACTAATAAAATCCTGCCTTCAGCAAGGTCTGTGAGGTTTGAAGGCTATGAAAATATGCTTACAAAGACTGAGATTTCAAAAAAGCCTGACTGCTAATGAAAAATAGTCCTGAACACAGTTGAAGAAGTATTCAAGCTTGTGGTTAGGTTGATGCCAGATGTTGATGCAGAGGAAAGGGAAGTTGAGGAAATTTAAGAAAAATAGGTACATGAACCCTTAAGATATTGGGTTACCAGCCAGCTGGGAGACACCTGGAATACAGCTATTTAAATCTGTTTGAAGTAAGGGTGTCTTGTAGAGGGATTGGCCAGAGGGTCTGGAGAGCAGAGAAGGCAGATCTGAAGCCCTTTCTGCTCCTTCTAATGCCTTCTACCTCCCTCAGCCTGCAAGGAATAACTTCCAGAGCCCCATGGTCCCTGGCAGGGAGCCGAAACAGCCTGTGGAGAGGAGGTAGACTGTGCTGGCAGTGAGAGAGCTGGTGCAGCAACCACCTCCTGCCTGCCAAGGGCTGGGTAAGGGCATGACAGGAGGGGTGGTTATGGGGTATTGGCAGAGAGCTCTGGAGGGACAGAAAGAGCAAAGATGATTTCATTGACTAGAAACAACTTTTTTTTTTTTTTTTAATATACATTAGTTTTATTTTTTCCCCTTTTTATATTATCTTTAACAAAAACTTACTTTGTGACGATTTGCTGATTAGTTGGCATTTATTTCTCTAATTACCTCAAACGTAATTTCACTCACTTATATCCAAAAGACTGCCAACATTTATAGATTTCTTTTTTTGTAAGGTCAGAAAATATGTATGTATACATACATAAATACACAGAGGTAAAATTTAGCTAGTTTCTACTTACACTATTTGCATACATAGTCAGTTGCCTGAATTGCAGTCTTGTTTAAGAGCATAATCTTTCATTAAATATGTAGGACATAGATTATATATAACACATTATATGCACTATAGCTATCTCCTTTTTTTTCAGATGTGCATAGAAAACACTGAAAGCATATAAAAATGAGAAGACACATAAAACCCACTATTTATTATTTGCAGATTTCACCCAAATTCTGTGACCTTAAACCAATTCAGTAGCCAAGCAGAATTTATTTTATATCTACCAGGAGTAGCCATGAAGCATAAGAAAGCCAATCACTTTTTGGAGACTTTACCTCTCCAGGGAACTCATTTAGATCACAGGATTTTCCTGCCTCAGTTCTCCCCTTTGTGAAATGGGGATTACCATCTTCTCTCTCCCTGTCATGAGGTGGTCTGAGGAAATGTGTTTTCAAGGATATTTGGATATTAGCACAGGGAATTTCTATAAACGTTTCAGAGGGAGGTCAACAGAACAATATAAAGTTGAAGTGCATTAAATGATAACTTTCTAATTTGCTTCATATTTTTGCCTTTTTGTCTGTCTATTTCTTGCCTCTGCCTGTAATTTTGCTGAAGGGGTATGTTTCTCATTAATAAGAAGGTGAATTTTCTGATTGTGGCTCAGCATTTGAAGACTAGCTGTTGCATTTGCTACTGTTTAGAAGCACACTATAGCCCCTGGGAAAAGTTTAATTTATAGTTTAAATAGCCAGTTCAAATAGAGCTTATTTTAGCTTAACTCATCTTGGTCACTTCTTGAGAAGAGCTTGATATGTACAAGCAAAGCAGTCCAGAGTCCAGATGAAACAGTAGGGTGGAGAACTATTCCACTACTTCAGCATGGCCTTGTGAAGGTGAATGTTCAGACACCAACAGTCTCTCTCCCCCATTCCTTGTTGCTACTTATCTTCCTCAAAGGCATATGTATTCAAAGGTAACAGGAAATATAGAGTCTTTCAATTTTGGGTTGCTCTCTTAGAAGGGTTTTGTGTTTGGCACCTTCTTCAGGTGAATATAACCATTGCTTTAAATGCCTTCCTTAATCTGGACATTTACACATGATTGAGCACAGCATAATGCCAAGCTTGAATCCTTCTTCCTGCTTCAAGACCCACTGGTCCCTTCACAAACTTCCTTGCTTTATACTCCAAATATATCCTCTGTCACAAAAAGGGTCTCCGTATGTGGAGAATGGCTATAGAATGATATTTTTGAGATAGCATCACATTTTGTTAGTAAGTGCAGCAAATTACAAATAGTTTTAATCCTTTTTCTAATGGATAAGTAACAGAAACAGTGATGCATTTCATTCTCTACAGGAAGTACTTTTTAAGAAACGCTCTAGCTGATTATATCTACTTTCTATAAGCCTTGCTGATGTACACTAAAGGAAGATTTGACTCTGCTGTAAAGTGATACAGTTTTGATAAAGAGCACTCTGATATCAGTGCATTTTAACACTGCTTAATGGGTTTATAATTCTATTCAGCATTTTAACTGGAAAGCAGGAACAGGAAGTAGGTGGGAAAATATGCCCATGTAACCCTCCCTTTTATTGATCATTATGCACCAAACCCCAGAAGATGAGCAGAGGGGTGGGGGATCTGGTGTCAATGGACAGGTAAGAGACACCAGCACATTTAAAACTTGCATTTTGAAACCAAAACAGCTGTGAATGCTCTGAAAAGACTGAATATTTTAACACACATATTCTGCTTATAAAAACACTCTTGCTTGCCAGTTGCTGTCATTTTATCTACATTAACAAAAAGCATTATGAATACAAGTTAAACTGGCTATTGCAATAAATGAAAATGGCAATTCCATTTACTTAATTGGCAGGTACCCAATATCTTTTTATTCTTAGAATGAAACAGCTGGGATAGTGAAAAGTAACAACTACTCTGTAATAGCTGTTATATGATATCATTGCGTTCATAGGAAGAAGACAGAAGTTCACCTGGCAGAGAAGAGATGGCTAAAATATACATCATTAAAATGTGAAACAAAAATCAATAAAATCTTTTTTCCTCCCTACTCTTTGGGGAATAATTTTCTGGGTAACAGAGTCACTATTTTAAATATTCACTCAAAGATCCATTTCATCACTGTTAGTCCTGATGAATACTATGTCTTCCATAAATAGCCTCACTGGTAGAGTCCGGGGCCTTTAGTCTTTTCACTTTTCATACTGATTCATTATTCATTGCAAAAAAAATACTTTATTGATCAAAGAAATTATTTGTTGTGTAAAATATTACTCAAATTAGTGAGTAGTGCATTAGTATTTGTTCATATGGGTTAATCTTCTTGTGTGCTCAGGTCCCCAAGATTCATAATTCTGCTTCTGGGATAGCTAGAAAGCAAGATGAAAAAGAAGGATAAATACCAAATGCTACGTAATTAAAGATACTGATGTGCAGATAAATGCAATGTACTTTCATTTTCTTCTTGATATCCCATCCCTCCTCAAATCCTTTAACAGGAAGGATTAAGAGGTTACAGAGAAGGCCTGTACAGCCTGAAAAGGGTTCTGGAAACTTTTTCTCCAGAGACTTGTTGATTTTTGGATAGCTGCTAAAATATCTACCAGAGCCTTTTTCCAGTCCCACCACAACTCTTTCCTGATTTGGAAGCTCTTTGGAGGAGCAGCTATGCATTTGAGGGGCTCTACCCTGGCCAGGCTCTGGCCAAGGCATTTGTGTATCCCCATAAGTGGCATCACTGATAGCACTAGGTGATGTCATGACGCAGTCTTGGTCTGTGGGAGAGGAGCAGACCAGCATCAGGGTTCTTTGCCTAGCCTGCAGGTGTTAAAAGGCGAGAAGGCAATGGCTGAGTGACGTGCGTCACTCTACTGTGCAGCTGAAAGAAGCAGACTAACACAGAGCTAATGAACACATCAACAACCAAAGCTGATCCAAATTTATTCAACAAAATGATGGGTTTTTATAGGGAGAGGGAAGGAACAATCTAGAGAAAGGGAAGAACTTGGGCGGAGCATGCAAATCAGCTTACAATGGTTGGACAAAGGGTTATGCATAAACATTAGGGGGTGTAAACCTGGGTGGAATAAACTGGAAGGAACATGATTGGTAGATACCTCATGGTACCTAGACCAATGGAACACTGTCTCCAAGCCTGTCAGGCTGTCAGTCCATGAGGGAGAAGGAAAAATGGTGGGAAAACAACCTACAAATAGGTTTTATCTTTAACTAAACTACCACATATAGTCCATTAGGCACAGTGAGGTCCATTTTCCACTTTCATCAGCTGGTTTTTCCACTCCATGAAGGATATTTCTATTTCCTCGACATTTTTCCACTTCTGGAACCATCCATGTCCTCATAATAATTGTTGTCTCCAACAATGTCATAATGCTTTCTAAATACCCAGCCATGTCAGTGCTGCACCATCACCTGATAATGCATTTTTGATGATGTCAGAGCAGTTTTGACTGTTTTCTGGAAATGTTTATTATTCACTCTACGATATTTTTGGCCCACCTGTAGAACCCTAGGCACATATTAAAGACCAAAAGATTTGTAAAGTTGTAACATTATATTTCCTATACGTTAAAAGTTATAATGTTTTTCCCATAGAATTTCCCTTTTGTTAGGAAGCATATTTTTCAAACTTTATTTTTTTCATGCCACGTCTCTAAAGCCAGGTTAGGGTATATATATATATATATATATATACATATATATATATATATATTCTCTTATTTTTGCATATACAGTTGGACACCAAAACACATCAATTGTCAACTTCTTTGATCTTTACCAAGTGTTGCAGCCAAGCAGAACACTACTTGCAGAGCAAATCAGATGGTGCAGAGGACCCTGCACCTGTCCTCGGAACATTTTGGGAACATTACTTTGAACCAGATCAAATGAATGAATTTTCTCTGGCTCTCATAACACCTGAGGTGTGCTTCTCCAACACATCTTCCAGGTATGTTTTATTTTATGCAAAAGAGGGACCAGCTTTGTGTTTTCTTACAAAATAAGCCAGTGTACAGTAAATGCAAGTGATTTGCTTCAAAAACACACTCCTGAAGTGAAGGAGAGGGAAATCAACTGAAATGATGAGCTTCAGGACCAATACTGAGGAGTATGACTTTGTAATAAACTAAGAATAGAGGAAAAAGGAACAGATTGTCAAATTACTTAATGCCAGAGCCTTTTTTCCAGGCTTGCACTAACATAATTGGGTTGTATAGATTTTAAGGACTGAGAATCATTTAGGTATGATCCCAAACATCATGTGGAATGAAATCATAAGAAAAAAAATGAATTATCCTAATGCTAGTGCTATCGTTTTATTTTTTCTTGTATTAAATTCTCCATTTTTCAATCATACAAAAGATTCCAACAACAAAACTGAACAGAGTGGTGGGCTATAGGAATTCCTAATAAGTATTCAACTGAGGTTTTAAGTCCTATACCTCCGAGTGAAAGCACCTAGCTTAATTTTTTTTTTTTTAAAAAAAGGACTGGTTCATGGAAATGCCTCAGAACATGGACGAGTAATTAAGTTAATGCTTGCCAAAGTCAACAAAATGAATGAAACATCTTCCAAAACCAGAAAACCACACAAATAGCAGCAAAGTTGGAAAGCTCCTTCAACAGGAAAAAAGTATGTTTAACTGCAAATGACTTATATCAGGGAGTGCTGGACCTCCTGACAATTTGTATATTCTCAGCTGAGGTGAACAAAATAGTCTGTCAGATCTACTTTACTGACAGAAATTGTATTAAACTACTCATAATGCTACAAGTAAAATGTTACATTTATTCCCCCCTCCTCTAGAGTTTGGACACAAAATTGAGTTAAGGAGGTAAAACAAGTTGTCGGAGAGTGGATGATAACCATGACTGCTTATAAATGTCTCTATCAGTTTTGGTCTGTTTTATTTGTGATGTAATGGGCCTTAATCTAAATTTCAGAGAAAGTGGTTAAATTACATTTATGTACATTTGGCCAGTCTAAGAGCAAAGACACAGAAAGGCACTGCAGCATGTTTCATGGTCAGAAAACTTCTTTAACGTTACCTTCTGCATGTTCCCCTGTAGTGGAAGAAAAAAATCCTCATATAAAAATAATTGTTCTGTATAGCTACTGAAATAGCTTATTCCCACGGGTGTGGGAAAAGGCTTTGTTGTTAATAGAACAAAGCAAAAAAACCTGCCAACTGTGTACAAAATCTATGGGAAGCAGCGATGTCCATGCAAAGACAGGTGATCTGTGAACTGAAGGAAAGATGTTTGGGTTGCACACATGCAGCCACTCAGGCTTGATGAGGGTGGGATTTCCACACAACATCTGTTTGCTCGTGAAGGATTCCAATAATGTTCTGTGAGAGTCTTTTTGCCTGCGCAACAAACTGCAGGAGAGCAGTCAGGAGGGAATCAGCATTTGGAAGAGACAGGCACGGCTGATGTGATGTTTGTGGGGAAAGCGTCTCAAGCCTGAAAGGAAACTGCAACCCTGTGGAGGCTGCGGGTCGTGTCAGGAAATGCCGCAGACCCAACCAGACAGATGGTGGAATTTTGTGAAAAAACAGCCAAAGCAAGGATGGGGCAACCCACAGATGGGAAGTCTGTACAAAAGCACTGCCGTCAGGGACTGCCCTGCTTCCTCAAAACCCAAGAAATGGTGAGTGCTTGCAGATCCATAACACCACAGCACCTGATATCACCCTGCAAAGGACAAGCAGTCCAGCTCCGTGTGAGCATTATAGGAGCAGATGCTCACACAGCAGCACCTCTCCAAACAGAAGGTGGCAGGTGTCCTGCCTTAGCATTTACAAGCTGTATTTTGCTGTACAAGTTGTTCTTACCTGTCACTCTGTCTCCCAGAATTTTCACCCATGTGTTTATATTATTTTCTTAAAATAACAGTAAACCAGTGCACCAGTGCAATAATGATGGGACTGCAAAGACATGTTGTTTTTTTTGGGGGGGAGGGGGAGGGATTTATAGCTTCAAATTTTGCACTTGCAAGTGTTTGAACTGTCTAATAACATTGTCTAGTTTAAAGTTTTGCCTGAGAACTTTCTTTCAACTTTTACTTGTAGCTAGGAGAGAAATTATTTCTTCATCTCAAAGACTAAAGTAAAAACAACAAAAACTACCATGTTGACTTTACTGGAAATCATTAATCCTTGCATTAGTTTCTTATTGAAAATGAAAAAAAAGGTAAAAATCATCACTGCTTCCCCAATCATAGATATCAGGCAGCTTTAAAAAGAAAAAGAAGAAATATTTTAAAAGATAGCAAAATGAAGTTTCAGCATTTTCAGGAACTGTTCTAATTAGTTTTATTTAACAATTTAATAATATGCAATAATTCATTTTACTCTAATTTTGACAAACTCTTACGGAATGTTAGTATAGTTTTTCTAATAACTTTCAGAACTTTCTGACAACATGAAATGTATAAGGTAGGCTAATTGAGAGACAATTTATTTCTCAAACCTCTATGTTGTGGAGTAAAAGTGATCAAAATGTGAGTTAACTAACTACCTTTATTTGATCTGGTTTAATTGTTGAACTGACCAGGAAACTATCTAGATTAAGGAAAAAGAGGGGCTCTGCCTGCCATGCCCAAATAACCTCTTCAATCAGCTTGGAAGTGGAAAGTGAGCTCCACATATATATTACAGGAAATAGAAATAAAAATAAAAATAAAAAACAAAACAAAACAAAACAACAACAACAAAAAAAAAAACCCACCCAAAAAAACCACAAATGAAAAAGCCCCTCAAAAAAGCCAAACCCAAAAACTTAAAAGAAAATAGCTTGTGAAATAAAAACTTATAAGTTCAAATAAGATGAGAGACCAGTCCATAGACAGTAATCATGTTAACTTTTAATGATATTTTGACTGTAAACCAGTTGGCTAAGTCTTCTGTAGCCTGCAAGATCAATTGCTGGATCAGAGTGGTGCATGAATGAAGATTATTTGCAGCTGGCTCTGAAGCTTGGGGAACAGTGCAAGAAAGGCAGGCAGGTTTGAGAGTGGCCCCAGAGCTCCCCCTGCCAAGGCTCAGAGACAAGAAGGTCCGTCCTGCCACTTGTCCTTCACTGCTGGGGGCCTTTACCTGTGCCAGGACAAAATGCTGCCGAGATGCTGAGCTGCTATTGCTGGAACACAGTTTGTTGCGTCACGTGATGACACTCCCTTTCCCGTTAAGGTCTCAATTTTTAAGCTGCAAAAAAAAAAGACTGTGCAAATATATACTCACCAGGGCCTCTAGACAGCTATCTGCTTCTCTCTGCCTAGCTGTGTCTCACCTAACCCGCCCTGTTCCTGAACTCAACATGGGCAGAAGCAGTTCAAGGCCTGATGGTACAGACATAACTCAACATCCTTAAGCAAAAGTGTCTTATATTCAGCTGACTACCTGCACACAAACTTTCAGGAAAAAAAAAAAAAAAAAAGAAAAGCAAAAATCTAAAGCCTCAAAATCCCCTCCTTTCCTCATTCCAGCTTTTTAAAACTTCAAACCTGGGCTGTTTGAAAGGAAAGGACAGTCTTGGCAGCAGCATTGTCAAGACATAGCCATGCCAAGAAGGGCCATGACATAGTATGCTGATTTCATTGAGCAAAATTAAAGGTATAGAGGTAGAAATGCTTCCAGATGTCTGGGAAAATCCCCTGAGGTGATATCTGGGCTGGAGGGCAGGCACTCAAGAAGGTGCAGAGAAGGCAAAGCATCTGGGCTGAGGTGCTCACAGGCAAGTCTGACCTTGCTGAGATGAGACATGCTATAGGAAAAGCAAATAGGTTAAAAGCAGAGGAAATGTTATCTGTATCCTGTATTTTCATTTTATTATAAATGTAGTTACCATGACAGCAAGCAGTTTTTGGGCTTGGGTTTCTCTACAGGCATATAGGCATCTTTTGAACTTCCCTCTTTTTCCATTGCTGTGTCTGTCCTCAGGAGCACATTACTGAAGTTTGCTTCCATGAGCAATATATCAGTAATGAGAACAACAGTGATAAAAGTAATATAAAACTTCCCCAACACCATAATGATAGTATTTTTATCTTTTCTTCCAGAACACCTAACCCAACCCTCCCACTTCAGCCCTCCATACTTTACCAGGAACAAACTAGTCTTTGTATAGGTTTTGCTATGTCTCCTCCTCATGCTGTTCTTACTCATTTTTAAAACAAGAAGAGAAATCCATCAACATCCATTTATAATCTCTATTCATTTGCATAACTGAGCTATTTCTCTCACCCTGCAGACCTCTTCTTCAGACTCCTCTTCGTACACAGCATAATTCAGGACCCTTCTCCTTCTCTCGTGTGTTGGGCTGACCCAGAGAAAAACACTGGATGGGGAAGAAAAATTCCCATATTGAGCTCAGTGGTAGACAGGAGAGAACAAGCTCTCATATCAAATCACCAAATCATTTTGGCCACCAGCAGCCAAAATATGTAGGTTGTGAACCCCAAACCTAATACTGAACAAGAAGAATCATTGATTCTTAGTTGCCCCTAAAGAATCTCTCTTCTAGAGTAAAATCAAAGAATTGTAGTCTTAGCTGCTTTTATCTGAATGTAAGTTGAGACAGTAGCAAAAGAAGTAAAATGTGACAGAGCCTGCTTTCTTTTGTGCTACTACTGAACTGACTACAGGATAATATAATAAACAAGATAACAAGATCAAAGAGAGCTTGAGAGGGCCTCTTTTTTCCATTCCCTGGTCCCAAAGGAGAATCAATGATTTCTAAACTGTTCTTGAAAGATGTTGGACTAGTCTGATCTTTCCTATGGATGCCTGTCTATTCTCCTTAGTGCACCCATGGTTTCTAGGATATTGTAGGGGGTTATAGGTAATTAAAAGCAAAGAACAGAGTAAGAAGGTCAGAATATACTGGGGGCAGCTCAAGTAGCCAGGTGTTTTATTTACTTAGGATTAGATCTAATTTTCATGATCTTTTCAAATGATTTATTTATTATTTAGTATGGTACATTAAGGCCATGCCTGATGCTGAATCATACTTTTCCAAGGATTATCCTGCTCCCAAGAAAAAAACTGCTTCCCAGCAAACCCCATTCAAGAAAGCACTACTCCTTTTTTTTTTTTTTTTTTTGTTTAGATCAATTTTTGAAATAAATAACTTTATTTATTTGGTTTACAAATCAAAAACATTTCATAAATTACATCAGCAGAAGAGTGGGCATTGTGTCAAAATGCAGTTAGGAGTCAAGAATAAGTGGTCATTGGCTGGAGTAGCTGGAAGCCACTATGCCCCAAGGAGCAGCCTAAACAAGTATGTGGCTTTACAGCATTCTAGAAACTGGACACTAACTCCTAGGTAAGCTTGTGCTATGAAACAGGGGAAAAATTACTAGCTCCACCTTTAAAGATGTGCATTTTCAGTGAACACACTGTCTTCCTCTTCCTGAATGGGAGGAATGTTTACCCAACAATCAATGCATATCCCTCTCTACACTACTGAGTGCCAATTTCTTATGGTATACACACTCTCATAATCCAGTCATTGTAAAATAACTGGAACAAGTTTAAAGGAAAACAAAAAATAAAAATAAAATATAAATAAAAAATTTACTTTCCTGGGGCCTCCTCTCTCCAGTCAACAATGTCATGTTTTCAGGAAAAGGAAGCATGCCACTTGCAGGCTCAGTTAAATTCTAGTAGTTGGAATTTCTCATCAAGGTGTTAGTTGCTTCTGAGGCTGCAACTCATTTTGAGAAGTGATTTCAGACTAGGAGGAGTACTCACAGTGTACTGAGGTGAGGAACCTAAGTGTACCTCAAAGTTAAGTGTAGGTGGAAAGCTGGTAGGGTTTCTCTGTATTTCATGGGCTTTTGTGCATCACACCAGATGATTACAGCTGTTCCATGAGGCTTACACTGCACTGTCCTTCTGCGATCACAATATTCTTACCTCACAGCTTTGAAACCTTCAAAGTATTTCTGCGTCTTTGGAAGCAGGTCAGACATGCTGTGATGTTCTGCTCCTCTGCTCTTCTAACTGCAGTCCTAGGTTGGTGGTCACTTACAGACAATTGCATCATATTAGTTGCACATGTCTTACTCCAATAGCTGTGAAGTATAACTGTGAGACCATTTTTGTTTGGTTGTTGTTTGTTGGGTTTTTTTTTTTTTTCTGACAACTGTCCAAATCTCATCCTTTCTCATCTGTATATATCATTTCTTCTCTCTGGGTAAGTTCTTTGAAGATAAATGTTTCTGAGCTCTTTTTCCTCCCATAGAGATGAGTCAGGCAGTTCCTTTAAGGAAAGAAGCCTACCCATGGATGCTGCAATGTCTCAGCTTCCACAAGGAAAAAAATGTGACACACATTATTTCAGAGGCACTGTCATCAGGCCAACAACAATATGCCCATCATTCCTAACGAGTTCTTAGTGAGTTCCAAATTAGGATGACTTTATTTTATTCCTTTCCCTATGTATCTTTGAAAAACAATGCAAAGAAAAGGCAGTGATTTAACTTTGGGAATGACCTTGTAATTGAAATTTGAAATAAAGACTACTTATCTAACATTTGCTTCACGGGCTTGTGGTAGGACTGATATGTAGAGGATGAGGTAAAGCAAGGGGTAGATGTTGTGGTATTATTTGAACACTACCTCTAATTTTAGAGCTTTATACAACCTTTAATCTGTTTCTGGAGTGCTGGAAAGTGTTCTGTGGTTGCTATGAGTGAACTGTGCTTTTTGTATTAAACATTTATGGCATGGCTTTCTCTGTCTGTAAGCAGCTAGTTCAGTGATTTAAGCTATCCCCACCAGATCTATGTTTCTATCAGTTGCTTTATTTTTCTTTTGGAGAAGATACTTGAGTCATAGTCTCAAATGGGGAAGCTCTCTGCAAAAAAATGCATTAGGTAAACTAAAAAGCTATTGCGCACAGGCAATTCTTCTGACACAGGGAAGGAGCTGCGGACAGTACTAAGCTTATGAGAAAAACGTGATTTGGGTGTCTCAGGACTTGCAGAAGACATTGGTAGGGGAAGCAAGGCATACTAATGAAAAGCATTTCCAGTTAACCTATCAACCAGCACCAAATGGTACACCTGTATTAGCAAATATGTAAGTGTCTTTCTCTTATTCTTGAACTTCAGTGGTCTTCTGATAGTGTATAAATCCTGTTAGTGCTTTCCCCAGGACTCTTGAAGACATCCCTGCCCATATCCTCCCTGTGTCAGCCAGCTCAGACAGCAGGCAGCTGTGCAATCAAAAGGAAATGAAATTTTCCTGTTAGCAGCCTCCTCCAATTTGGGGAAACAGGACAGGCATTGAATCTGCCTGCAGTATTGTCAGGGCTTCTCATCTGTTAAAAGTACTTTCTTAGAGAGAGTGGTTAAATGTGGCTCTTAGATGAGTAAAACCATAATTCAGACTCTGTGGCTGGACCTTTGATATATTCTTTTTGACTGCTTTAGAAGGTTCTTGGTATTTAAGTCTCTATTGCCAGCTGTAAAAAGACAGAAAGGTAAAGGATGCATGTGCTGAAGTTTGGTCATTACAGAAATAATCTATAAGACCAAGTGACTGAAAGCAACATGTTTTTGGAGTATATTTGTACATTTAAGAAGAAAATAATCAATCTCTCAATGTTAGCATGTGACCTTTAATATTAAACTCTGAATAATTAAACTATGGCTCAATGCTAGTTCAAAATAATTTGTTACAGAAATTTCAACATTGCTATTTCAAGTAAGAAGTGTGGAAGAGAAAAATGAAATGTGACCCAAATAAAGTGGAGTGGTTTGTTTGTTTGTTTGTTTGTTTTGGTTCTTTGTTTGAGGGGGGTTGGTTTTTTTGCTTTTTTTAGGACTTGGATAATTACTAACAAAAATAAAAATATATGTGCAACCAGGTCTTTTTGGATCTCACTGAGGAAAATATTACTACCTTCCAAATTATTTCCATCCTATTATATCTATTTAATCTCTCCTGGGTTAAAACAGTCCAGGTTAAACTGAGTCATGACCCTCAGTACATTTGCAAAAATGCAATGCCGGAATATTTCATTCAAACTCCTTGAAGTTACTATGAATTTGCTTCAGATCAAATGAGATCAAGGTCTCCAATAATAATAAAAGTCCATCGATAATGTAAATTCCGTATATAATATAATGCTGTGACTACACCAGTCATGACAGTTCTAGTCTTTGAAATAATGAAAAATTGAGTTACAAACAAAATTAAGCAAGTCTTCACTGGGGATTTGCATGTAGGTGCTGCTCTGCCGTGTCTGTCCACTGGAAATATATTCTGTATCTGGGGTTTGTCAAAAGATGCTCTCTGTCCATAACCATTTAGTTTAATGACAAATCATCTTCAAAAGTGTCACTTACTTGTAGGGAAGAAGAAGAAGAGATGATCCTTTGGTTTTAACATGCTTCCTTCTCTACAGTTATCTAATTATCTTTCAAACAGCTCTCCCCATTTTCAGTTTGCACATGAGATATGACAAACTCACCCTGTAACATATTTCAGGGTAGCATTTTAAGAAACTAAAGTATTTTCCCTGTTAAAATCTATCTCAGCCCAATTCCCTCTCTCCTCCCAATTATCTCCAAAGATCCTTATTTTGAAGAATTGCACCCTTACATATATTTCAGCCATTAACCACACTGTTGTTATCCCTGCTGACATTTTGGCTTCAGGCTGTACTAAGGGCCTACCTAATCCTGTTTTCCAAGGCTTCTGTCTTCTCTGTGAATGAGAGGAGGAAATGTGAAGCCAGCTAAGATCCAGAATTTCTTCAAAGATTAAAGCTCTAGAAAATGTGCAGTAATCCAACATCTGTTACTTTGGTCCTGGAGCTGGGAAGCTGTGCTGCTGCTGTTCCATCTGCCAGGCAGTCGGGGAGGAGGGGAGGCTGCTCTTTCACCAGTCGGTTTGATTAAGGTTGTCTATGTGTTTGTGCTTTTATGCAGTAGGGAAAAAAATTGATTGCACGCTTTGTGCTTGGGCAATGCCATGTGTGGTGGGTCAGAGCGGAGAATGTGGGTCACTTTACCTGCTCGCATCTGGACAAAGCACAGGGAATAAATAAGAAAAGCAAAAGGCCACACAGTTATTAACATACAAATAGCATCTATTCTTCATACACACTCACACTGAAGTCACACTCCAGGCACCCACAGCACAATTAATTTAACACTGAGCTATAAGAGACTTTTGGTTTGCCCAGCTGCAGTGATACAGACCTCTGCACCCCCAAGAAATACTCAGTTTCAGAGGGAGGCATGAGATCTTCATGTAGGTTACCAAGCATCAGTCCAGGAAGATTAGAGGTGATTCTTGTACTTATCTTTGTACTAGTACAGAGAATAAATAGTTTTTCTGTATATACTATTAAAGCATAGCCTGTTTCAGCCTCACCACTGAAGTTTGTCAGCACTCTCTGCCTAACTGTGCAAAATGTGCACGTGTAGGTGCAAACCTTTGGATTGTCTCTGACAGTAAGGGTGTCCCCCAAGTCATGCAATGAATGGGTATCAGAATGAATTTAGGACATCTTGCATGAAGATGCACATGTGTAGAGATGCCATTTGAACATGGGATGTATCAGTGGTATCAGTGTTCAGAAGTGGGAAGAGTTACTGCCCCAAAAAGGTGACATCAGGAAAAAAAAAAAGAACATGCCCAAGTTATGAGCACTTTCACAGAAAAGGAACTGACACCAGACTTGATTTCAAAAGTGTCTTTGACACAAACCTTTATTTATCAGCAGGAAGAAACCATGGCTTCTACCAGGAAACCACACAAGACCCACAGACCTGGGTTAATTTCTATCTTCTTGAAAGAAGGGATTTTAAGGTTGCAGACCTTATTATTGGATCATCTACATAAATTATTCCACACCAGAATTAAATGCCTCTAGATTTTCCCTATAAAGCAGATATTTTCTGAAAGTTTTGGCAATTTCAGTGACTGGTACCCAAATCAGAGATCTGAGCTTCTGCATGTGGATTACCTGATGTGGCAACTGGACTGTTTGCATTCAAGTCCAGAGATGGAATTGCTGCTTATGGAAACATTGACAAGGCTGATCTAAACTAGCTAGATCCAGGACAGTCATAGTGTAGTGATGATTAAAAAAGCATCTTGCTCCTCTAGGACGCCAGTTGCATGTTTGGTAAGTTAAGAGAGGGCTATACTGAAACTAGTTCTTGAAGCTGCTGATTTAAATTGTTGCAGCCATGCCAATGAAGGAATTATCAGTGTGATTATCAGTGGATGCCACAGCCTGTTTAGTGAGCATCACTTTTGCACAGTAGACAGTGAATTGACTTCAGCAGGCCCACAGAGAGTAATAATGTGACTCGCAGTGAGTGAGGGTGGAAGGTGCTCTCACATTCCCGTAAGTTATGTATGTGGGTGGCACCTCCATGTTGTTTAGTTTCAAGACCAAATTAGTTAATAAGGCAAAGTCTAATTTGCCATTTTTCACTTTTCTTTCTGTTCTTCTGAACTAAATAACCAGTGCTGCCTTCACGCATGGCTCACTATTGCTGTGTGTGTGCAGCTGGTGATGAACCGCAGCCAGAAGGCTTGACTCCTCCTGCCGACATGCCCTCTTCCGACGGCATACCAGGTGAGCAGGCTGGATTCAGCCTCCTCTCACCATTTGCTGGAAGGCATCACCCAGGGTGGGGAAAAGAGAAGAGTGAATGGGAGGACTTTCTCCCCTCTGGGGCTGACAGCCCTGACAATCTGGCCCTATACTTACAGAAACACAAGGCATTCAATTGTATGTCATTTTGATGTTTCTGAATAGCATCTCTCTGGAGATGAAATAGTAATCATCACCAGAGCTACAGATTAGCAACTGATAGAAAAAATAGGCATATCATTAAGCTTGCACACTCCCTTGTTATCTCACCACTTCTCATTCAATCCTTGTCTGCAAACAGAAGAAGGGAATCCCTGCACGGATGCACTGCTGGGTTTGCATATAATCAGGTATCGAAGCCTGCCTCGCTTAGACCTTTTGTTCGGCTGTGATCCCTACTGGATTTTTTCCCCTAAGATTTGTGCTTTCACCCCTGGATAATAACATAACAAATAGCTCTTTGTCTCTTTAGGTTTGTCCATATAACTTGTATTAATATATTTACAATGTAATAAAAACACATACAATGAATCCTCTTGTCTTCTCCAGCTACAGCAAAAACCATAAAAATTATTTCTGATGTGAAGTACAATCTGAGACTCCAGTGGATAAAGGTGAAAAAATGCAATTTTGAAATTCAAAGGTAGAAACAAAATAAATCTCAGTTTAGACTTGTGAGGATTTACTTCATGCTTAATAGAACCCTTGTTATTAGGGCATTTATCACATGGTACAGTGGTTAAAATCAATATTTTTAAAGGTATTTTGAATACAGCAGTGATGACATTTTGAAAAACTAACAAATTGAATCAAGTTGAATCCCAGTAAGTTTTCACTGGAGCTTGGTTGAAAGAAAAAGTATATTTGAATGTTTCAAACGCTTCAGCTGAAAAGGTTGAAGTTAAATATGATTTTAAAGTTTATTTTGTGGGGGAGGAACTTCAGTGTTGATTCTGAGGAGAGTTATGTGCTTTAAATCTGTCAGTCATATTGTGCTGCCAGCCGAAATCTTGGGTCGTTTTACTTCCCTAGTATTTTCTACTCGCAAGAAGTGGAGGATCCAGTTTTCCTGGGAGGATGTAAGCCTTCAGTGCAGCACAGCACGTCCCTTTTGCCATCTGATGAAGAAACTCTCTCACCCCTTCTCTGTTGCAGTCATATGTTACCATGATTGAGGCTTTGCCTGAATCTTCCGTCCTCATATCTTTGTCATGCTTCTCACTCTGACACACAGGTACACCTATTCGATCATACCCAGTGAAGCTGTCTTTCCAAATAGGTCAAATTTCTATGTGTATTCACGTATGTCTTTAAATTCTGGTACTGATGTACACTGGTATTTTTGTCCCAAAAATTACTGGTGCTTCTCAGAAGGAACCTAAATTGGACATGACTGCTAATCTCAATAATTCCAGCCTACCTCAGTGTTGTTTCTGGTAGGCAAAAGTTCCATAAAAATGGTTACAAAAGTACACCTGTGGGGGAGGGGAGGGGGGGGAGAAGAGTCAGCAGTTAGGCCATAATAAATTCAAGACAATAGTGATGACATGTTCATATTCCATTTTAATGAAATAATATGGAATTCAGTGGTTTGGAAATCTATGTCTGGTCCTGCTATGGACTCACAATCCAGGACAGTTTTCACAAGCTCTGAAAAACCTAAATAGTATTTACCAGCTTCTCAAAAATACTGTGAAATAGTCACCACTTTGAACCACTTTCAGACACACAAATGCAAATCTTGTCTGAACAAGAATAAAAGTGTAATGAGTCAATTTCAGTAAAAAGTTTGATTTCACTGCTACCAGTAGGAAGTCTGCCATTGAGTTTGTGGGGCTAAAACTTACTCCCTTTTTGTTTTGGTGGTTGAGGATGAGAAGAGAATTTGGCCACTAATTGGTGCTCTGTTGTGTGAGGTATGTGAAGAGCTTGAGGGAGTCGTCAGCTTCCAGGTTTAGTACTGTGAATAGGGACTTCTGAAATGCTAACATTTGTGTTTTCCCTTCCAGACACATCTTGTCATGAGGTAAGACTATTATTGGAGACAAAGTCCATGGAAGTCAGCTTGTACAACTTGTATTTGTACATCAAACACCTTTAAAAAATTATCAGGGGATGAAGAATGCTCTATGTATTACCTTGATGCTTCAGGTAATTTTTAAATATCCAGTATTACTGATCTTGATAATTCTTTATCTCTTTCACACAGTTTTACCCATTACTTAGTTTTTAGTCTTTTAAGTCATCCATGACTTTTATTTTTACAAGATTCACTTCAGGAAGAAAGATGCTCCTTAAAAGATACATATAAAGACCCCTAAGAATTTTAAGAGATAAATTCATTTTCTTCATTATATTGGCATCATTCAAAGAGAGTAAACTCAACAACTTGCCAGTTTAACATTCACATGTCAAACCTTAAATTACAACTCTAGTTCATCACTACTGATTATTATTAAATTACATGCTTCACAGATAGATCTGTAGTTTCTGATAAAATGAAAACAAAACTGAAAAAAACCCAAAATAACAAGTTTTGAGATAATATGAATATCATGTGGAGACCAAACATTGTTAATGCAGACAATTGTAAAGTTAATTCCCTATTTCAACATTCCGGATAAACCTACTCTTTAATTTTCAAGATTTAGAGAGTTTCCCCAAAGTGTTTGGAAGAAAATAGAAAAGATTAAAATACCATCAACAAGCTCTATTTGTTGCTATAGACTTTAGCTACTATCAGACATTTATCGGTGAGTTTTGGATTGGGTTTTTTTTTGGTTCTTTGGTTCTTCTTTCTCTGGAAATTACTTATCTTAATTTTCATTTAGTTTTAATTCACTTAAATAGCTTCACTAAAAAAAAAAAACCCAAAACCAAAAAACAAATGGGATAATAATCCACAGACCTTATGAATCCCTGTGTTTTTTCCTAACTGACAGGAAAATTGGGGATCCCCAGAGTTTGTGGTGGTCTTGGAGGAGAGATAGAGCCTTCTGTCTTGCAGGGTGGACTGAAGGGAGGTGTTTGCAGCCAACACTTCTCCGTGGTGTAGAGGTTGGTATCTGCTGGCTCAAGGTCCTGTTGACCTGCCGGGTGCCTGTCAGGGCCTCATGTAACTTCTAAGGTATGGTGAGGGCTTCTTCACTCTTTTCTGATGGTGGTGTCCAGCTTCCCAGGCAACACTTGGACAGCTCCTGAGCAAGACTTGTCTCCTCTGAAAGCATAAGTTGCACAGTCACTTCCCCAGACCATGAGTGGCCCATGGAAACTGGGCTCCTGACAACATTTTGAGAGAAAGCACCTGCTATTTCTGATTAGTATGTAAGCTCTCAGAGCTGTGCTTTATTTAATTAATTTTGGCAGCTAACAGACATTACTAAATTAAAAATAGGGGAAATCAACACATCGTTTCTTCAAATCTATTGACTGATTAGCTTGAGTAAATGAGTTGCAAAGTGAATTGCAGCTCCAGGGAGAACCTTAGTTGTCTTTTACACTTTGTGATTCAAACTGAAACTCTAGCTGTGATTTATGAATTGCTTTTTGAAGCAGAGATAAGCACTTTTTCTTTGATTATAGTATTCTGAACACAAAACAGGTTGTCCAGAGATGTTATGGTGTCTCTGTCCTTAGGGTCATTCAAAACGAGACTGGATAGGGTCTTAAGCCACCTACCCCAACTAACCCTGCTAGATAATCTGCAGGAGTCCCTTTTAATCTGAACTACTCTACGATTCAGTGAGTCCTAAGCACTGCTTAGCACTGGTTTACTTGGCATGGTGGTATTAGGTCATATGTTGGACTTCATCTTGAAGGTCTTTTCCAGCTTCAAAGATTCTGTGATTTCATGCTTGAGAAGAGGAAAAAAAATGAAATTACTGTTGTTTCAAATAATACAACTAAAGATCCTGAGTGGTTTTTTTTGATACATTCAAAATTACTGGAATTACACTCAGAATTACTGGAATGAGAAAGTAATTGCTTTGCCAGACTTTGTAATGTTTAATATTACAAATATAGAAGAGAGAGCTTTTTCCTGAGTCAGAGCTATCCTGTGCTCTGCAAGTGTATGTAGAAGGCTTCAGTGATGATTTCCCTATATCTTACTGCCAAATAAACCTCTTCATCAAATAGTTTCTTCAGACATGATTTCTTGTTGTTGTTAATAGCATGTGGCTATTGAGAGCCCAAAGAATTTAATGTTCTAATTGAACCAGAGTGTACTCATGTCACAAGTTGATTTCAGCAGTTTTGTAATGTCTTATCACATTGTTAATTCCCTGCTATTAATGGTAACCTTGTGCTCTAAATCCCAATACGATCTTTCATGGTTTGTTCAGCATTTGTAAAAACATAATAAATGCAAGTGGATGCTTGGCAGGCAGAGCTCTGTCAACAATGCAGCATTGTTGACTTGTAATATTAAATAACATTTCAATTTCCATAGAGAGGCTTTGAGGCTTGTTACTCACAAGCTTTTTTTTTTTTTTTCCTTCAGTTTTGTCAATGAAAAAAGTTAACACAGAAGAACATGCTTTGTCATTTTTGATACCAAGCTTCATATCTTTGTATAATGTTTCCGTTACATCTCACTTCAAATGTCTGATTTGTTTCTTTCAAATTTTGGGCGAAGATTCAGTCAACTTGAAGGTAAAAAGTTATCACCAGAATATATAACTCATTGAAGGGTGTATGTTTCTGCAAAATAGGTAATTCTAATAAGATAAGATTTATTTTTCTCAGCTCAAATATCAGAAAGGTGATTGCATATAGTTCTCATATTGCTACTGGAGAAAAACAGGTGTTTGTTTCAGCTCATGTTAGGCATCTAAGGTGACAGTAATTCTGGAAATGCTTCTTCCTCTCTAGTGAACTAAAGAGCAACCAGCTTGGGCATTTAAACTACTTTTAAGTATGTTAAGTTGAATGAGGTGAAACTCACCCCTGGAGACCAAAACAGTGATTTTCCTTCTTCCCAGAATTTCATACCAAAATAAGCCTTGTCTCTTTATGTTTTTAGTCCAATTATAGGATCGTAAAAAAGTGTGAACTAGAAGAGGTCTCTGAATGTCAACTGGTTCAACACTTTTTTCACATCAAGACCAACTCCAAAGTCAGATCAGGGGTTGTACAAAGAGATGTGTTATTGTGGTGGTTTTAATCTAGGCCTTCCCTGGTTACCAGTTTGTAACCAAGGAAGGGGCAGTGTTCAGGCAGTGTTCCCAGTATTCCATACAATTTTTACGTAAATCGTGGTATAAATAAGAGGGGAGAAGCGGCCTTCATTCTTCTTCTCTTCCGCTGAAGTTCGGGAACAGTGGGTCCCTGCGTTGGTCTCGCTTATCTAAGGCTGAGGCCTGCAGCATCCACTGACCTGCCATGTGGAAGATTGGAGAGTGCTGGCAGTGTCTGCCAATCCTGCTTTCTAAGTGACGTGGTGAGATTTGTTTTACTAGTTATTTTACTAGTTCTCGAGTTTGATTGCGCATATCTATTCGGTGTCCCTTTTTGTTTCCTTTTGTCCCTTTTTCCCCTTTCCCTATGCCTTCGGGGGGTGTTTGGGTTCCCGTTTGCTGTGTATATAGCATCTTAACTGTAATATACATAAAATATATTTTTTATATAACTAGCTTGGTTTTCGGGTTCTTCAATTTGCACTGTTTTTTTCCTTTGCCCTGGGGGAAGTAGAAAGGGGGAAGGAGAGGGGCTGCTACTGGGGGGTTGGGCATTCGGCAGGGAGCCAAGTCCGAACCATCACAGTTATTAACACAGCAAAATTACATAGGCACTAACAGCAATTCCCTTGCCTTGCCTTGCCTTGCCTTGCCTTCACTTCCTTTCCCATGTTTTGGATAATTCTGTTCAGACTATCACAGTAAAAGCTTTTTTTTTTTTTTTTTTTTTTTTTTTTTTTTTTTTTTTTTTTTTTTTTTTTTTTTTTTTTTTTTTTTTTTTTTTTTTTTTTTTTTTTTTTTTTTTTTTTTTTTTTTTTTTTTTTTTTTTTAATAGGGAAGTTGCAAAGAAGACAATTGTTTTTCAATCTAGAAAATAAGAAGTAGGAAAAGGACAGATAGGAGGAAAGCACAAACCTGCCTGTCTGTGGGAGAAGAGGCTGGGTGCACGTGACCAGCACTCTTGGCAGAATAAATTAAAATTATCAACTCATCGTTTTAAAAAGGGAGAAAAGAGAGAGGATGCAATCAGTACACAGAGGGTATATATACTATTAGTCAGAATGCTGTGCACAATATGGAAAAAAATCGTAATTTTCATAAGAAAAATATTATTTGAGCAATATACAGGTACAGTGGTTCTGATCTTGCTACTGTTGCTGTTATTACAAACCTGAAAAGTCTCAGACTTGAATCATTTTCTCATTGTCTTCGTTGCTGTACAGATATAAAGGTAATGAAACTTCCTCTCCTAAGAAGCTCACAAAGTGTAACTCAAGAGACAACACAGCAGAAAGTTGTCAGTCACCCAAGTTTCTCTGAATTTTTTAAGGACATTAGGAGAACAAGGAAAAAAAAGGAAAAGAAGAAATGAATTTTAAGAATACAATTCTCAAGCAGAAGTGAAGCACCAGGAAAAGCACAAAATAATTTTTCAAAATGTAACAAAAGATGAGGTTGGTATTACAGTAGAATAACTCCTGAATGAAAATAAGCATAAGTTAGGGATGCAGTAGAATATGCAAAAACATTAAGCCTCCTTTGTGTTTTGTGCAATAAACAAGGAGAAGGTGCTGGAGCAATTCAGAAAGAGGAGTACCATGATGACATAGGAAACTCAAATAAGGCACAACATTGTATAATAATTTGAGCTGTGTGAATGAACAGAAAAGATCTGCACTTGAGAAATACTGAGGAACTGTAGAAAGAAAAATTAATAAAATTTGCAATTGAAAGTATATGGTATACTGGTTTTAGTCTGCCCTTTAGTTGCATATGTGTGCTTATCCAATTTTATGTTTGTTGGGACATATCTTCATGGGTTTTTATGGTTTTAAAAATTCCTTGTGCATTTTTTATGGATAAAAGCAGAAATAAGTCAGGTTTCCTGCTTTATACTGTACTTAGTCTGGTGACCAGGGTGATTTTAGAGCTGAGATAGACAACAGATGATGTAAAGACAAAAGGGCAAACTGAGAAAAGTTTACACCTCAGGTTCTTAAGCCTGGATCATTCCAGTTGATGTTTCAGTAACAAGCACGTCAGATGTACACAAAATAACCCACATATGTTCATTACATATCAGACCAGCATTTCCCTTAGAAATCTTCTGGTCAAACCTGAAGAAAGTCTAATAATCTTTGCTGATGGAACTAAAACATGTCCTACCCCCAAGCAGCACAGTGACAACTAGAATAGAAGAGAAAGGCACTTAATCTGGTCCACACATGGGATTAGCCTGGTTATGGTTATGAAGTTTATGGGATGGTATTTATGGGATAGCAAATGTCAGAGGGTAAAAAAAAGTAATATTTGCAAATCCAAAGTGCTATAGGCTTAGTCACAGGAGCACAAAAGCATAAACGGTGTTGTTAATGTATTCTTATTTTCTTAAAGAACTTTGAGGTTCTGCAATGGACAACAGTTCCACATTGGGTAACTGCAACAAGGTAGTTTTGGTTCCCTCCCCAAAGAGCTTACAAGAGATGAGGGAGCCACACGTGATAATGCCAAGTCTTCCTAAAGACAAAGTTTATTTTAATTTATATTCTGAGAAAGTCTAGGAATTATATTCTGTGCTGGAGAAGCTTGGAGATGAAATGCTGGAGGGGAGGACAGCTAGAGCTGAACTGGAAAAAGAGCCAGGGATGTAGACAAAGTGGAAATTGTGAAACCCAAAGCCTGAGGAAGAGATTGGCAGAGGAGAGGGACTGCGGTGCCCTCTATCTTTCCACACGCTATAACATGTCAGAGTGGAACACCTGCACCCCTAAGGTGTTGTGGTCCTCCAGCAGAGCAAGGAGAGATGGTCCCAGCCCAGGAATTTTTCTTTTCAGGAGGATATGAGTGAAACGAATACTTCATAGTGTGTAAGGAGAGAGATGAATTTCATAAATATAATCCATTTGAGACCCAGAGAATGCATAAAAGCGAAAGATTTGCTGTCAAACAGTTTGTTCAAGGATATAATTTTATCCATTTCCAGGAGAATCAAGTAAAAACAAAGGAAGAATTTCATCCACGTAGAAATACACACTTGTATGAAGACTGGGGAGAATATTCTGCCTTAAATTATCAGTTGAAAGGTATGGAATGCAATAGAGTTATCCATTTAGCTTCTTTTTGGCATAATGAAAGTGTGATTTCCTATGGATAATGTCAGCTAGAAGGTAATTATCTAAGTTAAATATCATCTAATGAAAGCTCTTGGTAAGATAGGAATGCTGATGGTGCTATGAAAAACTGACTGCCTTTTCCCTATATGATTTCTTATGTTAGTGTTTCAGTCCTGCAGGGTGCACGCCCCCACTCCCACCCATCCCATCCCCACATCTCACAGATTCAAGGACAATGAATACTGCATCTAGATCTTGAAGTGACTTAATGATAAAAATAAACTGCATGCTTTTAACCAATCTGCTTTTTATTCCGGTATCCAGTTTTTATATTATTAAAATACCCCTAAACCCCAATATAAACCAAACTGAAAATAACAGTGGTGTTTCTGTGCAGCTGGAGATGAAATTCAGCATTGGCCAGGTTTTTTCTAAGTGTTCGGTACTAGCATGCTCTGTAGAAACTGTCACTTTTGTGGAACTGCCACAAAGACGATGGGCCAGGGAGACTGAGTTAAACTGGTTTTGTTCTTAAACCGTTCCTCCTAAAGCAAGCAGAAATCAAATGCTTATCATGATATTGACCTCCTTGTAAAGTGCTTTGGCATATGTATTGTTATTTAAATGCTGTTTTATTATTTCTCTTTCATTTAAATTGCCTTCTAAGGTGTGCAAAACTTTTAAAACATCTATTTCCTCTGACTAACATCTCCCAGCTTATTCTCTGTAGAGCAGCACTTGATTTTTGTAAAGGCAGGGCAAAATATTTTCCATCATTTCTGAGTCAGAAGATAATAAAATGTACTCACAGTAAACCAAAGCTTCTTTTTTCCTCATTGGTAAAGCTAGCTGTGATGATATGGATTGAAAGGTGACTGCAAAAACTTGTGAAAATTAACTTGGGAATAATTCCTATTATGATGAAACACCTTTGCTTGAGCTCGGCAAGGGGAAAACAAGGTTGTAGGTGCTCAATCGCATCAGCTAAAATCTGAGTAGAATCCCTTCAACACGCTATGCCTTACATGATAATCAGGGTTAGCTGGTTTTCATTAAGTAGGGGTTTGGGCAAGGACTGGGTTTTATTCTTGGAACAATTTGTGCCAAAGACATATTCAATGACTCATATTCACAACCTCTGAGGCCTGAAG